>NW_007578204.1:228344-321097 GCF_000690725.1 Stegastes partitus | reverse complement strand
ACAGTCAAAAGAGAAAACAGAATTTGTTGCAGTCTACTTGTAAATACAGAATCAGTCGAAGGTTTCAGCACACCTACTCATTCAAGAGTTTTTTCTTCATTTGTTGTTGTTGTTTTTCTTTTTTTACAGTGTAGAACAAAACTGAAGACATCAAAACAGTAAAGTAACAAAGACAGAATTATGTAGTAAGAAAAAAGTGCAAACAAAACAAAATATGTTTCATATTTTATATTCCTCAAAGTAGCCACTGTTTGTCTTGATGACACTATTGTCAGTTGTGCAGAGGTAATGTTGGTATACAATAAATAGCCCTATTCAACCCACTGCAGTAATACATATTAGGGCAAGAACAGTACATCATTAGTTTAAAAAATGTGGGTCAGTCAATACGGAAAACATCACAGCCTTTAAAAGTTTCTGTAAGTAAAGTTGCAAAAACCATTGAATGCTGTGATGAGACTGGCCCAGGAAAGGAGTTCCCTCCACTGCAGGGGATCAGTTCATCAGAGTTAACAGCACTTCAGACTAGAGCCCACATCAGTGCTTCCCAGAGTTCAAGCAGCAGACTCATCTCAACATCAGCTGGTGGAGGAGACTGTGTGAATCAAGCCTTCATAGTGGGAAGTGCTGCAAAGAAACCACAGCTGAGGGAGAATAGGAAGAAGAAGAGAACTGCTTGAAACACGAGACCAGTGCAAATCTGGACTTTGGTCCGATGAGTCCAAATGTGTGATTTTCCGTGTGGCACGGAACAGGTGAATGGATGGCATTTGAATGCAAAGTTCACACTGTAAAGCATGAAGAGGACCTCTAATGGTGTCACTCATGGAGATTTATTCAGAATTCAAGGGAAGGCTTAATCAGCAAGGCTATCACAGCATCCTGAAATGACACACCACCACATTTAGTTTGTTCTTATAGGCACCATCATTTGCTTTTCAGCAGTACAGTGACTCAAAACACACCTCCGGGCTCCGTAAGGACCGTCTGACCGAGAAGCAGAGCGATGGAGAGCTTCATCAAATGACCTGACCTCAACAATTAACCAATGTAAACTGACAAATCCAACTATACGGTACGAGGAGTCCCTGACTGGTCTGATGAATATGAAAATGATCTGAATCATAGGCTATGGCCTTCTTTAGTCACCACATCTTAACTCCATTGAACACCAGAAGAGCGTTTAATGTCTAGCACATTGATTTTGTACCAATGTGCTAGACAGCGCTCTCCACCACCATCATCAAAACACCAAATGAGGCAATATCCTTAGGAAGAACGGTGTTGGTTAGATTCATAGACTTGGAGAATCAATACCACGGTGCATTGAAGCTGTTCCGGCGGCACATAGTGACCCAACACCTTACTAAGACACTTCATGCTGGTTTTCTGTCACCCCTCTGTAGATAACATAAGGCCTAAGATCACTCATAAATGAGATTTTTTTGAACCATATTTCTTTAACCTATAAAGTGCATATTTTTTTCACACGGGTAAGCATAACGGTAGGAAAATGTAAATGTGTGAATTTATGTATGAATATAAATTTATGAGCGATGATTTATACACGACAGAGTTAGTGCACTGTAATGCTGCGACTTTAGTTGAAGCAATGCATTAAATCATCAAATTAAATGTTTCATATTTCACTTTTGGCTGTTCCTGCTTTGTGTAAGTCCAGCTCGAGTGAGTCTGCATGTATTAGGAAAAGAGCGAGAGATTGTGTGCGATGTTATGGAGATGGAACAGTTGGAGATGGCAGACGCTCCTCCTGCTTCCTCCTGTCCTAGTCTCCACTCTGCAGGAGGAAGCTTCAGTCCTCCACACCTCCATCTATCCTTCCTTGTCGCCCTCCTCCCTTCTCATCCCTCCATCCAAAGCTGTGCCTCTGTCACTCATTTGCGTTATGAATGTTGTTTCTGTTGATTTTGTAAACCCCGCATATGTCATGTCGCTTATATTTTTATGGATTTGCCATTCATACATTTGAACAACTGATAAACATTTGAATAGCTGGATGGTTGAATATGTATATGACAGGATTTATTTATTTATTTTTTGTAACTTTTTATTTATTTCTTCCTTCTGTTATTTATTCTCTCCCTCCATAAACCAATGTAACCCTCCTCCCCCTCATCCTTCTCTGCCTCACTCCCCTCCAGCACACACACAGATCCGTTCATACTGTGTCTGGCAGGCAGACCTCCGGCCTGCAGGGCAAGTCCTCCTCCCCTCCTCTGACTGTCTGGATCTGCCACCTCCTTCGTATCATCCAGATCCTTCTCCCTTTTCCCTGGGAGCTGTCAATCCAAAACAGACTGTTGAGTGGGTTTGGTGGTGTGGGGGTGGAGGTGGAGGATGGATGGATGACAAACGGGGTGTTTGGTTTGGAGGCGGGGTGAGGAAAGAGGGAGTGTGAATGGACAGCGGGAGGTTTAAGGTCACATCCTGCTGTGCAGTAAGATGGCACGGTGTCAGGGCGGACGACCCCTCCGCTGACACCGACTTCCTCCATCACCACCCTCCCCCTCCCCTTACAGCTCTCCTCCTCCTCTTCGTCTAGCCTGCAGGCCAGCTGATTGGCTGCTGGGGTTAGCAGTTCACCACCAACCACCAGCTGGACGTGAGCGTCATCACACCTCCAGGTCAGTGGTAGCATATGGAAGGAAGGCTGGAACAAGTTCACGAGTTCAGTACTGTATGCAAATGTATAAAGAGAGGAGAGGGAGGTGTTTGATCAAAGAGCTACAAATGTAGAACAACTGCCAACACAATCTTGAATGAAGCTGAAACAGATAATTGGTCTTTAGAATGTGTAAATACAAAAAAAAATGAAAGCTTTCACGCATGCAGTGACATGCACTTTGTTCATCGATTAGTGTGGATATTTTGTTGGCAGCGGCCTGTAAAAGGGTGAGTCCCCTTCCAAAGACCTTTCTGATGACGATCAATGGTCCCTGAGGGATTTCTGAACAGCTCCGCTTTGGCAGTAACTCCTGTCCCGGGTCCCCTGAGATTGGAGGGACAGCAGCTGGTGCAGTAAGACCAAACATCTGGCAGAGTAAGGCAGGAAAGTCAAAGTCTTGTCCGGAAGGTTGTTCGGAGAGACGGTGGCACTGAGGATCATGTAAGATGGAGCTGTCATTGTTAACAGAGACTGCAAACAGCACGGCACACTACTCCCCAGACGGAGAAGTCATCTGTATCTTTCCTTCAAAGTGCTGCTGAACATTTCTGCAATGATGAAAGACACAGCAGTTTTGATAGGAGGTCCTGGGGGACTATGTTAGGCTGTGTTGCATAGCGCATGCATAGCGGCAGCCGATGCACAAGACCCGGTTTTTAACTGCCTGTCTGCTGCACTTCAGCAGCTGCATTTCAGCCTCTTCCCCAAGAGCAATCAGTACAAACATTTAGTTTACATTCGTGTGCTTTAACCTCAGTGAGTCGTCTACGCCTTTAAGATCCCGTCTGAGTCAGTACGGTCATGTGAGAGTCATCGGAGTCACGAGAAGAAAGGTGTGATTTGTTGTGAATCAACTGTGCGATGGCATGAAAGAGGGCTTTTGTGATGTACTTGATAGCTGAGAGAAACGCAGTTGCTTGTTATGAGTCAGTCCCTTGAGGATTTTTGATTGAATTGAATGCTAATTCAAGCAACATTTGACTGGGTCTTGCAAATTTCCCCAATCCAGTCAGATTTTTCAAATTTGATGTATGGTGGGTGAGAAAACAAACAAATGCGAAAGTAAATTGTTAAAACACAAAAAAATAAGATTTCTGAGAACACGTACACACCATAAAGACAAGCAATGCAAACACAGCGAATATAAAAATGCAGGAGGTCGTGCACAAGAATGGAAAAGAGGACACAGGGTGATTCCAGGTTACCTACAATTAATCTGTTCCCTACCCAGGACACTTGTGCACCAAATCTAACTGATACAATTTTTATAGCTAACTTTATACTGGAGTACTACTTCATGTTACTGCTGCTTTTGTCTTGGACACTCGACACACTCGCCTGTCTGCACACCACATCTGCTATACAGGAAAGTGGACTTGATGGTTGATATGTGCCTGCAGACACAGATTTATGAGCAGACCAGCTGTGCAGACAATTGCTTTTTATGTTTGAAAACATGACAGATAATGGAGTAGTGCTGACATTATATCCTTGACAGTGGTACGCACTCAGGTACGCCTGAGCTGGACTAGAGTCTGCCTCCTCCAATCGGACCCAGGTACAGATCATCGCACCGTACCCAGGTATGGGGCACAATGTTTACACTTATCACAAACTACAGCTGAGAAGGAAACATCATAGTCGGTATCAGACAGCAGCCAGTGAGCCAACTTTCATGTTGTAGATCATCAAACGCTGTCTCATTTCACTGTGTACTGTATCAGCTGTATGTGGTTGACATGACAATAAAGCCTTTTGAATATTTGAATCTGAATCTTGAACCACTGGTTGCCTGCAGGTACCAGCGACAGAAGAAACACCATGAGCACCATGAGCATGCTCCTTGCTTTCTTTAACATTCACATGGTTGTTTGCTGGATGTAAATCTCCCAGGGTCGAGGTGTCATCGCAAAATTCTACATCATGAGGTGGATGCAAGTGGCTTGAACTGTGTTACATGTAGGTGCTCAAATGCACTGGACGCCCATTTACAGTGTGATGATTATACACAAGTCTTTTGGCCACAACACAATCACTGTCCTACTCACTAGATTTGGCTCCCGTGACTTACTTGTCGTCCTCAAAATGAAATTCAAGTTGAAGTGTCGCCTTTTTGACACAGTTTAGGAGATTCAGCATTGAACCCAGATGCTGCTAATGGGACTTTCAACCTGCAGTTCAAGTCCAGTTAAAAGCCTAAAATTGTTATACTGGTCTGGACGATTACCAGATCTGGTCATCAGCATTTTTCCACTTATAGTTTTTTTTTTTCACCTCTCTTTAGCTGTAGCCACTACTCTGTGGTCTTGAGCAATGTCTCACAGTTCTATCTGATTACTGATCTGATCCCTGATCATTACTAATTGGTATCACTAACTACCCTGAAAAACAAAACAAAACAAACATATTGTTGGATCCCTTAATACAATCTGATTCAGAGGAAGTTTCACAAGTCAAAGTCAAATAAATATCAAGCCAAACTCAAAAAAATATTGTCTTTCAAGTAGAAAAGATTTAATTTCTTCTTCTCCAAAAGCTATGAATTTCTATAAACTTAATTTCCAGTTACAATAGGATAACCTAAAATAGTATCTTAAATAGTCATTTTTATGCAGCCTAATTGCAGATGTTAGTGGCATGGTAGAAAGTCCCAAAGTAACCTCAGGGTCCAGGTTCCATTTATTGCAACTTCTAAGAAATTTTTACACTTGACTTGCAGTTTTTAAATCTTATGGCAGTTCACAGCAAAACAAAACAAAACTAGTTGCAAATTTTAGCACAAAAACTTGTTATAAATTCCTTGATTCTGGGCAGCAATAATCATAAAACACCTCTGTGAGATCCTGGAGGGACCCGTGAGTTACTTTCTGCTCAGCAGAACTTTAACTGCTCCGAGGTGAAGCAACACCTCATGCAAGACATCTGCCAGCAAAAACAGCCTGGCTACAAAAACATCTACTCCAGGCGTTTACGCTGCACTTTGATAATGATTTCAAATACTGTTTGTGGTGATGTCAGTGTGTTAGATTTCATCCCATCACTCCACGTGCATTATTGTAGTTAGTCAATGCTCTTCCAGCCATACTTATTCCATTTACCCCTGTCAGTATACTTACCCCTCTTCACTTAGATGGAGAAGTTCCACAGGAGGTTGCTGAGCATACATTCCTAACAGAATCCCTTTTCAAATTAAATTTAAATGACCCCCTCAGCTCATAAGCAGAGGCTCTCCTGACAACTTAATTCATAATTCAGTGCTGAGCCAGGGCCTTGAGGGCCATAATGACGGCCTAAATGGAAGAGAGATGCTACTAAATGGGCTGTTTGTTTGCACCTAAACCTCTTTACAGGCCACAAGTCCACAGCTCAGCACTGTGGTGGTGAGGAGGAGAAAGGGGCGATGTAGAGGAGAGGCGGAGGGGTCGGGTCAAACTGCTGACCTGCCACTTTCGTGTCTCGGGTCGCCGTTCGCGGCTTGACCGCACTGAGGTTTTGGGGAAGTTTGGGGGTTTTAAAGAGCATATCAACAAGGCCAACAGGTCCAAGAATCAGTTAATAGAAAGAGTCTGTCCCAACCTTGAACCTGTATCTGCTGAGCATAAGAACAGGGATTTGGTGGAGACTGAGAAGAATGCTGAAGAAGAAAAAGGCAACTTGTTAAAGGATGTGGAGGAGAATGCAGATAGTGGGAAAGAAATAAGGAAGGAGAGAGGAAACTAGAGGAGACATGAAACACTGGTGACCACGGCTACAAAAAAATGAATGTGAAAATGAAGTTTGTTTAATCAGGATTTTGTATGCTAATATGATTAACCAAGACAAACAATACTTTGTTGTCTGAAAGACTATCTCTCGACATTGAGTAGAATACCCTAAAAACTCATCTCTCTTAATTAAAAGTTACATATTTAGATTTTTTTCTTTTTTGCATAAAAATAATCCATTCCTGCCTGGAAATCCCTTAGATGTAACTCTACACTGATGCCTCCTTTAGAACGTGCAGCTCTATGAAGTCCGCTCCTCCTTCTCTACCCAACAACTCTTGACCCGCTGCAGCTTGAGCACACCGGCTCACCTGACACTGTGAAACCATTCTGTGCTACACAATGGCAAGATGCAATGTTGGACACATGTTTGGACTAGAAAATGATTGTAAACAGGAATAGTGACAAAGACATTCTGCAAGTTAACAGAACTCGTTCCATATGAAACCCCACAAGTCTGAATCTGTTTTGTTTGTTTTTTGTGATACAGTATATATCAGTACACTGCAGTTTTAAGGTGAAAACACCCCATTCATAGCATTATTTGCTCATTTTGCACATCATGTGTCTTCTACCATATAAGAAACACCATGCAGACACCTAAACATGATTTAAAAAAAGTTTTTGAGCGCCCCACTTAAAGAACATAACCCCCACTCCCCGAAATGATCCTTTTTTCAACGTCATCATCGCTTTATTTCATATTGTCATGAAAGGTGTACCTAAACACGGTATGAAGCTTGTGTTGGGGCCATTGGGATGCAAAAGGCGTGGTGTCAGTTGGGGGGGCAGCTGGTGAAAGAATTGTGAGGCTGGTCACAGGTTCCATCCTCGAAATAGACCTCTACCGGGCAAAAACAAAATCAATTACACACCATCCGAACCACAAACAGAGACACACACACAATGAGAAATTGAGATTATTAGTGCAGTCTGTGTCCTGTGTCGCTCCTATGTGCAAAGTAATTTCTGCACTACTGCTGTTATAGTAAAGTAATGTTACACCATGTGTCATCTCATGTTGCTATTCGACCGTCTGATATTTTCCGTTTGCTATGCTACGTCTAAGTGAAAAAAATAGCTTCAACTGAAGTTCCGGACTGTCACTACACTCTGTAAATCATTTCAATTATTTTCCTTACCCCACACTGATGCAAAAACACATTTGCAAGTGATTATTTTAACTACTTGCTACCGAATCCATGTCATAACCATTCTCAGTTGTAAGTCAAACGCTCAACTAAAAACACTATTTCTCCAGTTCACGGAAGGTTGCTATGACATAAAGTGATTAAATTAATCTATGTGTCACAGCAATCCTTTTGAATTTGAGGTCCAGCGGAGGCCTGGAGCAGAACCGTGGGATGCAGGTTGCGCTTGATGTGACAGATGGACTGAGGGGGCACAATGTCACGTGTGTCAGTTTCTTCACCTCGTATAAACTCAGCCAGCAGCTCCCGACGAGGAAGATCGCTATGGCTGGCACAGTTAGAAAGAAAAGGCTTGAGCTGCCTCCCGCATTGCGCACAACAAGGGGGGAATGAAGCCTTCTCATCAGTTTGAATTCACCCCCACCACCACCGTGACCACTCTAGTTTCTTCCCTAACAAAAAAGGAACAAGAATGTGGTTTTCCTGTGCAAACTGCAGCGATCAGTGATTGTGAGGGCAGGAAGCCAGCCATCATCCTGGACTAGGACCACAAGAAAGGACAACCAGGAAAAGGTGATTGGAACTTACCGGGGACTGACCACCTGCTGGCCTCTGGTCCTCTTCCATAACACTTGTAAGCAGCTTTCCACCTGCACAAGGTGGTGAAAATGTGCACAGGAGTGACCCCCTGTCAGCCCTTTCAGTCTTTCTATTTTTATTGTGGATTAGGATCCAACCGCTTCGACTACAACATTAGCTCAGAGTACCAAAACAACGACAAGTTGCAGCTTCTGGATGTATCATACAGTTATATGAGCCTGTAGGAAATAGAACATAGAGGGTTTGTTATGTTAATCTACATGGTGAATTTTATTTAGTTGATGGCAGCATTTAAGAGGAGAGACTGCTACTCCGCAAAAACACCTAGAGCATAAAAAAGGCATTTGTTGTCTTCTCTGAGTTTAACCAATCAGCATCAAAACACACACAGCAGTTTTTCAGTGATGTATCTATCCTGTAGTTGGAACATTTCCTACCCCAAAAAAAGACCCTAAAAGATGTTTTACGGGGGGCGGTTCTTGCAGTCTGGACAAAAAGGTTTCGCTGGTTTCTGCTTTGGAGAACAACTTAATGATGTGCGTTCATACGGTGCCTTTGTGATATGGAACAAGGTCCACCCAACCTGGATGCGTGATAAGTGGAACAAGAGAAAGGTATTGCTGGAGCAGCTGGGAAACTACATGTAACCCCAACACATCCAAAGAAGGGAGTGCCTTCCCCATGCAGCAGGCTGTGCAGCTGTTCAGGGGGCTGAATCTCGTCCTGATGCTCCTGCGGCTGCTGCTGGGGCAGCCAAGAGAAGGAGAGTCTGCCCCCAATAAAGGAGTGTAAAACTATGTGCTGGGACATACAACTGCAGGCACATTGGCTTGCATACTGTCCTACAAAGTTGACTGATGCATGTTCTTCACATTTTTGTTTTTGATGCTATTGTTTAATTCTTATTTACTTATTTGCTGTGCACCTTGTGGGTGGAGCGATGTTTAAAAACTTTGTAGATAATCAGTATTTTCGTATAGTACATAACAATGTGCCACTTTAATATAGCTAAAAAAAAGTTTAAGAAAGTAATTGTATCCTTTCAACAAAATGCATTCAAATCTACTCCATATTTTGTTTGTAAGCTGTTAAGGATCTCTTGTTAAAAAATGCACCTCTGGAGTGCCTTTAGCAATAATAATAATAATAGCCAACCTGTACTTTAGTAAAGGAAATAATTATGACAAGTGTGTTGTGATGAAAATGATCGGTCCTCTTTGATTAAATGCAATCTTTCTGCACTGTGAACAGCGAAAAACTCAGATGTTCACCAAGTTTGTGATGAATGACAGCTTGTTTCTTCATGCAAAATAGATCTTGTGTTTAAAATTTCATTGAGCTGGGTTATTTTAGGGGTTTGGTGAAGGCAGGTCAGTTTTGACCCTTAGGACAAGGGGAGTATTCACAAAGTTAATTCAGTTCAGTTTTATTTATATTGTGCCAGTTTACAACACAAGTCATCTCAGGGGCCCTTCTCAGAAAACCAACAAGGCCAAATGATTCCCTTTGACCAAACAGTAATTAAAACTACACAAAGGGTGAAAAATCCTCAATATAAAAATGAGACAATACCACATAGTACTGATATGGTGTTGCCTCACAGTATACTCTTCTGATTGCCTTTTAGTAGGATTGTTTAATTTGTCTTGTAGTAATTATGCATTTTTGGACATTTTTTTTCTATTTATTCTATCTGAATGTGAGTCTTCCACAGTCATAAATAAGCAGAAATGATCAGGAAACTTAGTTTTGGAATTGTGTCTTTTTTTATTTATTTATTTTTATTGAGCTTTTACAAATGACACACTATGAGAGTTTACACAAACAGACAAGACACAAGACAAATATCAAATAAGTTAGATGTGCAACAATGTATATAAATATATTATCTAAGGAAGAAAGAAAAGAAAAGAAGAAAAAAAATATGTATACATATATACATACTGTACGTACATACATACACATAAAATAATAATAATAATTTAAAAAAAAAATAGAATAATCATATTGACACCAGGGCTGCAGGGTGGTGCAGTTGGTAGCACTGTTTCCTCGCAGCAACAAGGTTGCCGGTTCGCGTCCCGGTGGGGGCACCGGAATCTTTCTGCGTGGAGTTTGCATGTTCTCCCCGTGCAGCGTGGGTTCTCTCCGGGTTCTTCGGCTTCCTTCCACACAGTCCAAAAACATGTTGAGGTTAATTGGTGAGTCTAAATTTTCCATATGTGTGAATGTGAGTGTGCTTGGTTGTCTGTCTCTAAGTGTAGCCCTGTGATAGACTGGCGACCTGTCCAGGGTGTCCCCTGCCTTCACCCTAAGTCGGAGGCTCCAGCCCCTCCCGCGACCCTAATGAGGATTAAGCGGTGTATAGATAATGGATGGATGGATATTGACACCAATGGAAGACAGAAGGCAAAACAACAGCAATAGAAACAACACTTATACTAGCGCTAACACTCATTCAAGTAATATCTAGAATCAAAGCCATAGCAAGACAGCAACACTTAAATCAACAACAACAACAACAACAACATTTTTTAACCATTTTACCATCATCACCATCCCTATCGTTACCTCAACTGGGATAGACTTCAGTCGACCTGCAATGCCTGCAAATTGCTTCTCAATGTGCCTCCTTGTGTCTGTGTGGATTTTCTCAAGGGCCTCTGGTTCCCCCCCTACAGTCCAAAGACATTAGTTGTGTTTGTAAGCATGCATGGTTGTCAAATGTCCCTCTTGTCTTTTGTCTTTGTTGGCCCAAACATCAGAATTGGTGTACGAATTCATGAGTTATAGGCATAAATATGTTTTGTGAGGTCACATTGATCTTGACCGTTGGCCACCAACATTTGATCAGTTCATCCTTAAGTCCGAGTGAATGTTTGTGCCAAATTTGGAGAAATTCCCTCATGGCATTTAAGAGATATCACATTCACAATAATGGGACAGCCACCTAAAAAACATCATGCCTCTCGCCTCAGCTGTCTCCAGCATGGAAACATAAAAATCCCCTGCAGCTCCAAATAGCATTTTCTCCACTGACTACATTTATAAAAGAGATGTAAAACTGACAAGACACCAGGACCTGCAAACAAGATCATGCAATACTATTTCAATCACGAGTTTTTATTCCATAAAGTTATTATATTCATAAAACTTCCCCATAACCTAAAAAAAAAAAGAAGTGATTTTTATTTGTGTGAGTTGATGTATGCAGCAGGCAATTGTAGACAGCAGAGGAAACAATAACGTGCACAGCATTTGCAGTGCAAACCGGGAAGCAAGACCATTTTTTTTTGGGTTCACGTACCAGGCGAGTAATATATGGGTTGTTAGGGGTCTAACCAATGAACAGAGAGTTTGTTTTAAGTCCTGAAACATGTTTGACAGATACAATAGAAACGCTAGTATGTTGGAAAGTTTCATTCCATCCATTTTTCAAGCTGCTCGTCCCGTTGTGGCTGGCTGGAGCCTGCATCCATGGTTCTGAGGCATTAGCACGAGCTAAATGTTGACTTGAATATCTATGTTAATCATTTTTTCTTGAACTGTACTGCTGAAGTCGGATGACCCTCTTAACCACTAGCTGCCTGTTAAAGGGCTAGCTTGTTGACAGCTAAAGATATTACTCGGCGGTAACACCAGCGGCTCTTTAGCATCGGTCTAATATTTGGAGAAGGCTTAAGGACCAGTCAATTTAATAAAGCGCAGAGCCTGCTGCTTATTAGCTAAGAACAACAATGGTAGCACGCCCTGACTGCAGGATTACTTTTGGCTTCAGGATGAAGACTTAATTGCTAAACAGGCAAACAGTCTGTCAGAGCCCATAGTTCTCCAATGGTTCCCCTGAGCTGAGCCACCTCCACTTAGAGAACAGCTTGTTACTTAATGTCAATATGCACGATAAAAAAAAGACGAAGGATTCAAGGTGTTGGTAATAACGGACGCCAAATATGAGCTCTGTGGCAGATATTTCTATTTGTCCTGGACATTTTTTTGGCAGACAGCCCAAAAATGTACATTTCTTCACCACCATGTCTGATCTGTGGTCACCCACACATGAGCCTCGCCATCCATTAGCCCTCAGAATAAATACTACAAACAGCTACACTCCCTGAAGGCCACACAGGTGAGGTCGTTGCCCAAGGCCCGACCGAGGCGCTGCCGCCCTGGGGCTGAGTCTCGACAGGCAAGATGACATCGACTTTATTGTCCGGAAGGAAATTTGTCTTGGACACATACAGTATCTGCTGCTGAAAGACAAATAACAAGCAACAACAATAACAAGTCTGTATTATAGTTCACAGTAGGACAAAGACAGCGAAAGACATTTAACTAAATAGCTGGACC
This sequence comes from Stegastes partitus, assembly GCF_000690725.1. Taxonomy (NCBI): domain Eukaryota; kingdom Metazoa; phylum Chordata; class Actinopteri; family Pomacentridae; genus Stegastes; species Stegastes partitus. Next base: position 308,549 of record NW_007578204.1, on the reverse strand, counting down.
CAACTTCGAAGCTTCGGGCAGTGGCAGCGCTCAGCAGCTGGTAAGTGGTCTCCTGTTTTATTGTTTTATTGCCTCTTTGCCAAATGTAGAGTAATAATAAAATGGTAATAAAATTGGAAAGAATGATAAGTAAAAAAAAAAAAAAAGAAAAAAAAAAAGATAGTTCAGCGTTTAAAAATTAAATACAATTCAGGAGGCATATTCAGTTTTATTTAATGTTATATAATCTTGGAAATGTTTCATTTGACTTATTTTGACTGGATGTTTAAATTACATTTTAATTTACCTCTTCTCCTCAAAGAGGAGGCACAGATAAGAACATGAGTGAATGCTGTGTGGGTGCTTATTAAAAACAAAAAGTGGGGAGAGTCTCACTTACCCCTGGAATAAGAGGAGAGATCTGGCTGCTGCTCAGGAAGAACATCACATGCCCCTCATCAAGTGCATGGCAGAATCACCAAGCAGGTGGGAAACTCATCAAAAGATGATATAAAAGCAACACAAGGCCATCTCAGTCAGTGTTGACAAGAAGAGCAGGCACTTAATGTGCTTTAAAGGAGTCCTTGAATCCACTGCTGGAATTCACCGATTCACTCTCTGGTGAATCAGACCTAAGTGTGTCCTACCTCAAACCGCAGCCGCGTCTCTTTACAACACACACTCTGAAATACTCAGTGGACAAAACACAACTCAAAAGTAACAACAAAGACATCAGTCACAGGATGTCTTGATGACAAAAAAAAAAAAAAGAAACTCTGACCTGAGAAAGGGCAGCCCTCTTAGTGTTGGGTGATCCACAACTTAAGACGCAATAAATCAGCGCAGATAACACCAAGGCCACCAGAACAAGAGCAGTCGCTGAAAATACGGAGCAAAAGCAAGACATTCTCACCTCACAGTGTTCAATCAGAGGAGAGGAGACAGATGAAGAACAAGGACCTGCTGGAGCTCTACTGTACCTACTTTGAAGAGGAAGAGGAAGGCGCTGTCCATCCCTCAAGTCCACTGAAGTCCTTTCATTGATGTTTATTTTAAAGTCAATGCTATTTGTTGAAACTCGTCTTAGCTTTATCGTTCTCCACATCTTTAATCAAGGTAATTCTAAGAAAACAAATGCAGATGTGCTTCTACTGACAACAAAATCTGTACTGAGCCTCAATCTTTCCAACACTTTTTTTTTTTTTACAGGAACAATTCAGTGAAAAACTTTGAAGGATCTATCGTTAACTTTATTACTAATGCAGTATTATTGTTGGATGCAGTTTGCCTTTTTCACCCAGAATAGATTTTTGCTGCAAGAAATGTAACATTTTTTGAATCTCTTCTGATGAGTCTGTTACTCCAACGTTTATTCTGAATGTCAATATCTCCAAAAAGAATGTGCACAGATCCAACAGTCTCTGTGTGGTTACAACTCCCCCCAAAACTGAAATGAACCTGCATGAAAAAAGCTGTTTACAAGATGACCCACCAACAAAATTACAAAACGAGTATTGCGTGGACGGTTAATTTACTAGAGTCCAGGTTAAAAGATGAACAAGTTGCGTGGGATTTTTGTCCACAGGAAATATTTAAAAAAAATAGAATCTGTTCTACCAGTGAGATTAAGGTCCCTCTCTGGTGAAAATCAAGTTTGTTACATGTCCTCTTTTGTTTACAAGAAGACACATCATGAGCAAAGTAAGCAGTCGACACCATGGCTGAGCATTTACACGTTGAACCTGGCGCCTACTGATCACAGTGTCAGAAGCAGAGATTCAACCTTCTGGGGTTTCAAACAAAGCAAATCTGAAGAACCAATCATCAACCAATCCTTTCATCTTGCAGGATGGGATTGAGTTGTAGGTGAGCTGCAGTGCTTGAGCTGCAGCAAATAGCAGTGGGCTGGCTGAAAAGAGGACTTCTCAGAGCTGCACATTCAAGAAGAAGCAACAGTGCAGAGTTGCATATAAGCAAGTTAAAGATATGAAGAGGTTATTTTCCTGGGGAAAAAAAATACTGTAAATATTTAACTTCAATACAGAGAGCAGTGTTTAGGGGTTTAATCAGTGAATTTATATAGATGTAAGAAGAAACTGTACCAGATGCTTTGGGATTTTGTTCTTTACCATTTCAATCAAAACATCCACAACCTCATGTACAAGCTCACGAGGAATTACCCAGAGTGTGTGTGTGATTGTCAGAAGACACCATTTAGATGAGGGATTTCTCCCTTTCAGTATTTCGGAGCATGTGTTTTAAGGTTCACAGGCTTTACAAGTATTCTGTGTTCTCAAAGCATAGAAATCACCTCCACAAATCTCTCCAGGCCAAGGATAAACTAAATTAGACTTAGAATCAATGCACTGTTACTAATCTTATTTCTGGTGGCGTAAACAACATAAGAACTGGATGTGATGCATTTCCACAGTTAATGTGGTCCATAATATAATTCATGCATCCCTTTCACTGATCACTCTTTTCAGTCTCAGATGTGCCGTCTGATGACGTTTGTGAGAGCCAGGGGTTGAGGTGGGCATGTGTGGTCGGCTTCTTAAGTGAAATGAACTGTGTAATATGGGTATGGACAGTCATTAGCACAACAGTTATATTTAAATCACAATATATTAGCATCTTTTGCTTTTATCTTTAAACATAATTCAAAGAGATAAAAAAGAGAGAGATAAAAGGTCAGGAAATGCAGGATGAGTCTTCAAGAATGGAAGAGTTGCCAAATTGGTCCAGAGGCAGCAGCTGTTCCTTCAGACCGAGCCTCTACTTAAAGGGCATATGGCAATGCCTAAACAGGTCGGTTGGGTCAGTTTTTCAAAGTGGTCAATAACATGTCACAACACTTCCTCAGCTGCTATTTTTGCAGTGCCCCAGAGCAAGACATCTAACCTTTAATTTCAGTGAGAAGTCACTGTGGTTACACCAGTCACAGTTCCCCAGTGTGAGGGGGTTTTTTGTGTCTGAGACAGAATGTTTGACATATATATATATATATAGATATAGATAGATAGATAGATAGATAGATAGATAGATAGATAGATAGATAGATAGATAGATAGATAGATAGATAGATAGACATTTCAGCAACCCAAGGGAAGAGGTAACATTTAAAAACAATCTGCAAATAAATTGCGTTACATATTTTTCTCAGTAACTTGCACCTGACTAGCATCGAAATTTAAAATGCTTCCAGTAGTGGTGTCCCACAAGGACTTATACTCAGACCACTAGTACTTCTATTTTATTTTAATAATGTATATTTTGTTTGCCCTGATGTAGCGATCCAGCTATATGCTGATGATATGCTGTTTTTAAACCTATTCATGCAAAAAGCCAGATCACACAATGGCCAAATTGATCATGTCTCAAGCTAAATGTGACCAGTGCCTGCTATGACATCAATGCAAAAGTTGTGACTGTGATTGTCTGGATTGATTGTAATCTTTCATTTAGAGCTGATACAAAAAAAATATGACAAGTTAAGTTTGATTTAAGCAACTTTAGATTTATTAGAAAATCAATAAGCTTTGAAACAGAAACATCCAGTGACAACAGATGAAAATGAGACTATATGACACACTGGCTGATTTATAATCATTTTTCTATTGATTCATGAACACTGTCCTGGAAACGACCAGGGAAGAAATCCCACTGATTAGGGAAGGCATGACAAAGACATAAAGAAAGGAGACTTTAATAACTTATTGACAAGTACAGGTAGCAAAGAAACCTGATTGCATACAAAATAAATTTAAGCTTTATTCTTGTTCTTATTCTTCTCTGTTTAAAAAATTAAATTAAATTTAAAAAAGACAATCTATGAAATGTTCAGATCATGTGCTATTAACAGCATGTGAGAACACAGTTCTGAATTATGCAGTATATATCAATCCTCCTATGGTCGTATTAGGAATTCATCTCATTTTAAATTCTAATCAATTTTCTAACTGCTATATTCTTAGATTAATGAGTAGGAGTGAAGGTGAAGGATCTTTTATTTTATCTTTCATCCAAGTCTAAAATTTTACTTTTAGCAGTTTAGCAGTTGTTTAGTATTTGCCCTTTTTATTCTGGTAACAACAAACTCTCTGCCCCCTGATCCCCATTTGCAGTGTTAATTTTCTGTTACTACTTTCTGCTGACAATACAAACTCTACACACCAGCTTCACTTTTCTTGAAGAACAACTTAACACTCCATTTTCACACAGTCCAGGTCAACCACCAGATTTAAATTTGACCCATCCAAATTAGAGGCTGAGGGTAAAAGGCCTGCCTTTGTACATTGCAGCTGTTCACCCTTTTAAGACTCTAATTTCACTTCAACTCTTTTTGTAGAAACATGACAGTCAAATTGGACTGATTTAGTAAAAAAACGACCCAAATGTCATACCTGACTCCACTGAAGCGACTAAACTGAAATCAACACACTGTCCATAGCTAACCTAATGGAGAGACACTAATATCCTAATGATGTAAACAAAGCTCAAAGATCATGTTTAAGCTGTGCTGTCAGAACATGTCCAGAAGACTGCTTTGCTTGAATCCAGCTTTAATCCCAACAAATAGGAGGAAGACAAGTATTTTTTCCAACTCCTGACACTGTATATCATCTATTTGCTGTTGTGTTGCTGAAACCAAAAATATATGTTTTGTAAAGCACATTTAATGCAAGATTTTTGTAAATTGTTATTTGCACCTTTTGACAAAAAGAGCTGATGTTGCAGTCTCTGCCTAATTTGGTCAAATACAATTAGAGTGTCTCAAAGGTCCCTGTAAGAGAGACCTTAGTCAGCAATGCAGGGCATTGACATTTTTACATTTATATTGAAGGAATTTATCATGAGTGACAAGGGAGAGACTGAGCACAGTCTCAACTTTCACTGGGACAGTTTACCTCCAGGACATATTGGCGCTCATAAGGACTAAAACTAAGAGTTCACAGCTAATGAAAGCTCTGTGTCCAATTAGAACGCTGCCCTGCTGTCTCCCTCTGACAGTGAAAAAGTGTTAGTGACAAGATCTAATATCGCCCCAATTTTAATGTATGCTGTAATGTGTGCAGCAGCAGGAAGAGTATGTGAGGATAATTGAAATAATACTTGTCGAAGATATTGCACCTTCATTGGATGACGGATGGCCAGACGTGCCTCCATTTTGGCTCCGCTTATTGATGCTGAATACTCACACGTTGATTCTGATCAATGAATGGCTTGAAAGTAAGCAGTGAGCCACGGCTCAGTGTGTGCAGGTGGAGGATGTACAGTCAGTGTGGATGAAGGGAGCTTCTTTAAACCTCCTATTGTGTTGTGGGTCAGTTTGAGTCATTCCCTCTGTAGAGTTTTCTGAAACACTGGTTGCCCTCTCTGACTTTCTTAGAATTTTACTACATAGCTGTACTGGTTTTTATACAACAACTATGTTGAGCCGTATACTTTCATGTATTTGTTTGGAAGCACAGGCAAAGTTTTTGGTGGTAACTGGTTGTTTTCTTTTTGAGCTGCTCCACATGTTGCTGCAGCTTTAATGAATACTGTGGTCCAGGCTGAAGAATCTCTAAAAACTATAAGATAAATTGAGGTCAGATTTAGTTCAGATATTCATGGTACCCAGAGGAAGGATCCTATTATCAATTTCTGACTTGCTCCAGTGTTTCCACCAGGTAACATATTTGCCTCTGAATCTATGACATGTTGAGTATATTTTCAAGGTGCCAAGATGATGAATCCTGAGTACTATGGTGATCTCCTTGCATCATTTTCTGGCACCAGCAACAGAGTTTTCACTTAACAATAAATATCTCAACATCTGTCTGAGGGACACTATAATCGATCTATATATCTACTCTGCACTGCACAAGGCAGTACTGTAATAATTCAATCATACTTGTTAAAATTGGAAACCTATTCCGAAGAACAGTATTGATACAGAAAGCCTCACTCTGCAGTTTGACAGGATTTGTTTCCTACTTAGTGTTGGCTACTTAACAACTGAATTTCTTTACTATTTCTTTGAGTTTTTTTTTTTTTTTAACCGTGACAAAACTTTAGGTTGACTTCCAGAACCATAAGACTACATTATAGTGAGGTATAGATTTATTGATAAGAGATTGTGGGATTCTGGTTTATTGAGGAAATTTCATCCAGTCAATTGTATGATTTGCAGAGACAGAACCCTCACGTGGGAGAACATGTTGTACAGCATAAACATGCAGGTGTCTCCACTCATAAGCTCATAATCTCTCATCCAGAGCTTCATTCCTGGCTGCATATAAAAAAAACATCACTGTGCTTAGGAGAAGCAATGCCTGCTGGATTTCTAAGAAAAGTTAATCAGTACCAGTGTCTGTGTATTTATAAAGCCCTTCTCCATAAACCTCCATTGATTTGTGAAGATCGCATCACTACTTGGCCTGAGGATTGTAAAGTACAGTACATAATAAAGGCAACGGTTGAAGTTCCAGGTGCTAGCTCAAGATTAGAAAATGCTGCTTTTCATTGAATTTAAAAAAGTCTTATTATGAATGTGACAGCTCAATCTCCTCAGGCAGCTTGTTCTAAAGGAGCCCAACTGAGTGTGGACCCAGTAACAGAGAGCCCAAGACACATCTGCGGAGAGCTGCTGTTACCTAAGGGGGCAGTTGCTTTTAAAGAGGCCGGACCACCCATGTCCTGCTGTGCCATTACCTGCTTTAACAGCAGTGATTTGTCGGTGACTCTCCCTGGCACACTGTGATGTAGGTTTGGGAGTGAGCTCTATTAAAAAGTCATTAAAGCTGAGAGAAAGCATGGTGCGCTCAACCCTCTTGGCGAAAGGCGCCTCTGGAAATTACTCCATCCATCATAATTACACCAACCGGACACTGCCTCACAGAGGCCAAGGGACACAGATCCCTCCATGACCTCACTGAACCACACTGTGAGGAGAGAGGGAGGAGGGAAGGAAGGAAGGAAGGAATGGGTACAGAGAGGGAGGCTGTGAAGAATAAAAACTACAAAAAAGACGGAGGAGAGCAGGCCGGATGGAGGAAGTACAGGGAGCAGTAGGAAAAGAGGAAGGCTTCAGGGAGAGATGGAAGAGAAAAAAAAATGAAAGAAGGAATGAAATTGCGGCTCTGTTTGAGTGCAGTTTAACTGTGAAGAAAGGCTGCTGTCATAAAACAAATGATAAAAGAAGGACCATATTTCCTCCATATCTGACTGTGGGCTCTGTTTCTGTGATTCAGTGAGTGCACAGGGGGTGGCGAGCCATTTTTGGTAATTTTGAGGCCAGAGGCAAACAGTGCAGCCGGAAATTAGGTTGGATTTAGAGAAACACATTATCTGCGTCTGGCTTCAGTCATGACCAATCAGATAAGCCCTTTTCCTTCCTTAGAAACTTTGAAAATTGTATGATGTAATCATCCAGAGCATCACAAAAGCCTCTCTTGAAAGGAAACTAACGTCCTTGTGTGGGAAGTGCAGAATTGCCACAAGTGAATATATGGTACCTTAAATAAACTACTTAGGGCTGCTGATTGTATCTGTTGCTGTGGCCGTAGGGGAACAGTTGCCCAGCGCAGGAAATGATATTAGGAGAAAAGACAATCAAAGATTGGCCGCAAATCGCAGTGTTAGCCCACACTATTGACTGCAGACTGTCCCAGTGCTCACTGTTTAGAGAAAATAAAAACAACCTTGATGACCTGACAGTCCTTTACAGGCCTAACACTGATAAACACATACATATTTAAATCCAGCGGGAAAATCACTCTCCCTCCAGAGCTGGGATTTGATTTGATAAAATTTGCTATCGCTTATTGAATCCAATTAGTCCAACATATGCAAGCAACTAAAGGTTAAATAACTCAAACCTTTTGAAGTGTAATCAACTTTTATTACTTGAGAAGCCACTACACCTCTGAGTGCTGCCAAATTAATGTTCACTAGTTGTAGCCCCAACCTGAAATGAGATGGACAACAGTAATATCTGTCTGTTCCTGATTCACAGCTATTAAGCTGATTGGCTTAAAACATATAATCAGAGTCCAAATTGAATTGGGAGACTTTGGAGAGAATAGTTGCAGCCGTTCTGGTCAAGACACTGGCTTGTAGACAAAATATGATTGATGTCATTCCATTTTGCATTAATAAGCAACAGCTAAGTTTGGTTTTCACTGCTTATTATTTCTAGTTGTCAATGTGAGTGAAGCTTTAAAATACTTTTCAGATATGTTTGAGACATATAAAAACACTTTGAATTATTATTTGTGTTTAACATAGTTTCCACAAAGACAAGCTGCAGATTCTCAGAATGTGTTTTTTTAATCCTGATTTTCAAAAAATCCACAGAAAGTCTGTATTTCTCACTCTCAGATCTGTCTTTACATTTCAAATGATGATAGCTTGTCTGGGAATGTGAATTCTTGAAGCTATAGCAGACAGATTCTAATATCATGCTCCACATGCAAATGGCGCTGCGGAGAATGATGACTCACAAAATGCAACTGCAGCTGGTAGTACGACTTCTTCTCCAACTGAGTGGGGCTTCTTGCTTTTTACAATCTGCTGAGCCACCAAATACGACGCCTTCTAAGCTTCTTCTGAAACTGTTCCGAGGTTAACTAGTCGCTTTTTCTGGCAGGCGTATTCCTCACCTTCGCCATCAGAAAAAGTCTTCGGATGTACTCGCATGTTCCGAGTGTTGAATTATCAGATGGTGCTTCAGCTTGGCTGGCTGCATGGCTTCATCTGCCAGTTACCAAAGACAGATCACAAATTGTGGTGTCACGTTGCTGCACTTTATTAAGCCAAACTCACAACAGCGTGTTGATGCGATGCTGTGATGTGACACGACAGAAACCCACAGGTTGGTGTATCACAATAATGGCACAGATAAAAGTACAGTTCTTTAACACTCCATCAAGATCTTTAAAAGAGTTTGATAGAGGCCAGTGTTCTGCCAGTGAATGAAACCTCCTCCTCCAAGAGCTATCGTTAGTGACTGCACCTGCTTCACTGCTGTCTATTTCTGGTTTTAATGCAGTAGAGGACTGATTGTGCTGCAGTTTTCTGGTCTATCTTTGTAGGTTCCATGTCAGTTCTTTTACTTTCTCGCTTAGTTTTCTCAGTTACCTTCTTTGTTCTCTGGTGTGTTGTCTGTCTGCTTTTTCACTGCTTGTCTCTGTCCTCACCCCAAACAGTCGAGGCAGATGGCCTCCCTCCCTGAGTCTGGTTCTGTCTGAGGTTTCTTTCTGTTAAAAAGAGATTTTTCTTTCCCACTGTTGCCAAGCACTTGCTCAGATCGAATTCTTAGACTTGTTGGGTTTCTCCCTATAATATATTATTGCAAGGTCCTGACCTTACTCTGGGAAGTGCCCCAGGGTGACTTATGTTGTGAACTGCTGCTATATAAATAAAATTGAGCTGAATTTATTAGGGTAGCCACGTGCTTTGTGTACGTCCTCATACTCATGCAGCTGTGACTGAGCTAGTGTAGGATGTAATGACTCTGTAGGCTGCTTATGACCGGTCATATTGTGCAGATTTGTTACTCGTTCATCGATCTGAAAATACTGGATTACTACACTGCTACGTAGTACTACTAACTATTTAAATCATGTTTCTTATTAACAGGTAGCAACTGAAGGGCACAGAATGCAGCAGGGGAAAGGGGTCATCCTTTACAAGCTTGGCCCTTAAGTATCCATCCATAGCAGCAGGTCTAATATGACTTCAGCTCAGGTTAAAGTTGAAGTGTGCAAATAGCCTTCTGTCATCAAACACAGGCATCGTTCTGCCCAGTGAAGCTCAAAACACATTTTGAATAAAGGAGTCTTTTAACAAATCTGGACAGTTTTCCCTCTGCGAGTGGGATCCATTAAAGTAAATGGCCACCAGAACCCCATCCTTAGTATGTCTTTCTGGTTCAGGTGGGAGAGCAGGATGTTCACTAATAGCAGAGTCGGACAGACCAAAGTGTCTTTGCTTGTTAAGTCAATCTGAAGCGTTGATCTTATTCCTCCACTGCAATGCACTTTGAGTCAACGTGTGTTGTTCTGAATGTGCTAGAATAATAATATGTTATATATGTTATAATATAATAACAGTGACCTAATTTGTCTTGATTTGACGACTTGAACATGACGTTTTGCAGCTGCTGGCAGGCGATCATCTTGCACGGCAGCTATGGTGTGAGTGTATGTGTGAATAAGTGAATAAGAAACACTGTAAGGCACTTTGAATAGCACTAAAGAAGAAAAGCCCTACATATATATAAATGCAGACCGCTCACCATTTACATGAGGAATGGTGGATGACCTCTAAATGTGCTATGACTTAAGAACCATCACATAAATAATGCCTGACCCATTTAGCAGCAGCATATTGTAATTCATAATAAGAGCTATGGTAAAAGCAATAACTAGACATTAATTAAAAAACAAACAAACAAACAAGAAAGAGCAAAACAAAGAAGATCCTTTCTGATTGTACATCGCCAGCCACCATGTGGATCGCTAACAAAGCACATGGCAAAATGTCACATTCACATTATGTATTCAAGAGCTTTTTGGAAGAATGATTGGCAGCATGATACAATAAAATTTATTGTTCACCTCTACATGATGCTTCTATGTGTGCTTTCTGTGAGATCCTTGACCTCTCCTTTAATATTCTAAGAGCTTGCATGGCTCGTTGTGTTGCTGTGTGCAGGAACCTGTCTGGATTTAGCTACCTGTATGTCTGGACTGATCTAAGTCCTCCATCTCTCTGTGCACCCGAGGCTCTGAGCCTGGCAGCGCTGCCAGCAGCCTGGACGAAACATCAGCCTGGAGACACAGAAAACAGGCAGTGAGAGGGACTGGGGTTATTAATGATGACCGCTGGAGCTCGCTAGAATGACAAAACAAGGGAACAAATAGTGTGTGAAATTCACACCTGTCTGCTGCGGTGGCATGAGCCTCGGAGGGAGAGGTGAGGGAGAAGGTGAATGCTATGAAGATGGACGAGGAGGTGCGGGGTAGTGTAGAGGAGGAGGACAAGGAGGCCATAGTTAGAGAGGGCACAATAATGAAGGAGGTACGAGATGGAACAGGAGGTGCAGGAACACGGTGGAAACGGTAGATTTAAAGAGCAGGATGAAGGAGAAGAGGTAGTGTAAGAATACAACAGAGAAAGAGAGAAAGGTGGCGCAGAATACAGAAGAAAGAGAGATGTATAGCAGTGTTGCAGAGCAGGAGTAGGTGGAGGAAGAGAGAGCTGCAGAGGAGGCTCTGTTCAGCTGTGTTTGAGTCTGGAATAGAGTCACGTCTGCTGGGTCTGTCAGAAAAAAAATAGGGGAGAGGAAGAGACAGAGAAAGGAAAGAGAGAAAGAGAAAGAGAGAGAGAGGGAGAGAGTGAGATGCTAACCCATATTTCTATCACGATGTGGTGTCAGTGGTCAGTGTGTGAGGTTTCCTGTTGCTTAGTTACTGTATTGCAACAGCAGCACCAGTGTCTGTGTTTGTATGTGTCATCCTCCCAGTGGTGGGTGTCTGCACGACTCTCCCACTGCTGCCGCCATGTCTGCTGCCTTGAAACTATACTGCTGTTAACAAGAACCGCTCGTCTGACAGACAACTTTCACCCCCAGCAGCTCCAACATATAGGCACCTTGACCGCCTTGCTGCATATTCTGCTCCCGACTGTCGTACTGTAGAGGGAATAGCCGAGCCCGGCTGCTCCGAGGAGCCGACATGCTCCCAGGACGAGGCGTGTGCATTGGCCCAGGTGCCCTGTCATAACCCCGCCCATCAATCACCATTGGCTGACAGACCCAGCCATTGCTCCTGCCCTAAGGAAACGTGAATCGCCTTTTCCCCCCCTTCAGGATGATGGATGAGGATGGAGCACTGGGCCCTAAAGGCTGGAGCTCTATGGAGTGTGAAGCTGCATAGAGGAAGAGGAGGCGAGAAGAAGGAACCCAGGGAGAACTTACTAAAGAACAAATTGAATCCTATTCTAAGTCTTGAAAATCTGATTTTTTTTCCCCCTAAAAATAAGTGAAAAAGGCCTTGGGGTGTGATGATTCCACTTCCCCCCGGGGAACACAAGCCCATTTAAATACTTTTTTTTCTTTAAAGTGACAGACAAATCTCACAAAACTCTGAATGTCTGGATATTAGAGCTAAAAAGAGAAAAATCCTCACACCTCATCTCAGGTTTATTTCACTTGTTTGAGCAAAAATAAAAAATTAAAACGAGGAGAGGCAACGTGAGATGAATAGGCTTCTTCAGAAGGACAGTTTTAGCATCACAAGGCTCTGTATAAGTGAGAATTAAAGAAAGGAGAAAGTTTTTTTTTTCCAGATGGATGTATCTGATGAAAGTTGTGTCTAAGGAGGTTTCTGCTGTTTGATATCAAACCAGGTGTTGATAACAGTAGGCTGCAGTAGCAACCAGTGCAGACGTCCACCACCAACTGTTACACAACACGATGCTGCTTTTTAACTTGACGTGTTCCAAGGATGCTTCATGTTTGACTTCCAATAATGAAAACTGAAAAGAAAATAATTTGTGTAACACAAACAACAACAACAACGATGAAACAAAGAACTCTTCAGAAAGGTGACTGCAAATGGTGTCAAAAATAGAAAAAAATAATAAATGTTTATGTCCTGTGCAGCGTATGCTTAAATATGAAGACAGCACAGGAAGTAAGACTGTAGCATTGAATATGTGACTCATTGTTAGTGCTTTACATAAGGAAAAATAAATAAAAAGATTTTACAGCCATGCTAGCTCCTCTATGAAACTCTACTCAGGTAGCTGTACTTTGGGCTTAATGCTTATATGTTGACTGAGTCCAACATTAAGGAGAGAGCTAGGACAAAGACAACGATACATAAAGTGTTGTTTTTTTGTTATGGTCAACAACCCACATCGTGCACAGTCTGTCAATACCAAGCATTATTTTTTCTACAAATTTAAAAGGACTTAATTTGCATTATTTGACTCTGAGCAGAAGTTTCACCCTAAGCCAGCTGGGATAGGTTCTGGGCCCCCCGCGGCCCTAATGAGGATTAAGCGGTGTATAGATGATGGATGGATGGATGGATGGATGGATGGATGACTGGATGGATGGATGGATGGACGGATGGATGGATGGATGGATGGATGGATGGATGGATGTATGGATGGATGGATGGACGGACGGATGGATGGACGGATGGATGGATGGACTTTGAGCAGAAGTTACGTCTACTTACTTTGGACCGCCTTAGTTTGGATGAAAGTGACGTACAGGTAGGTCAAAGGTCATGCAACGGTAAACACATAAATGCTATGCTATTCGTTAATGTCCTTTTCAGAACATTTCAGAACACAAGGCCTTACAATCAGTGATGCACATTTGCTTTCCATTTTCCAGACCTGCCCACTTACACTGGATTTGCTTAAATCCCTGCTTCAAATTATATTGAGACTTGCATCCATCCATCCATCCATCCATCCATCCATCCATCCATTATCTCACACTGACATCAAAAGAACCCATTCATGTAGACTTCAGGGTGAACCAGACCCCTGTCTGTTGTCTATCAGCACATTCTGTTGGTGAGATATGAAATAAAGATTGTTTCATATATAATTAATATGGTCATTCACACAGTACAACTACATAACCAGCAGGGTTAAATGAATGCTCAACGCTACTGCAAACATCTTTTCAGATTGCCTTGATAATGACTCCTGACCTTAAACCTTGTGTCTGTAATGCAAAAACTCTGACTCTTGACTAAGCAATCTGTCAAATGATTGTGACTAGGACACGCTGAACAGTCAACACAACGTCGCATGGTTTTTGAATGACATGTTGTGTTTGACTGAGCGGTCAAAAAAAGCTTTTAGGGCAAAACTGTGAAAGAATGACATATAGCATGCTAACATATGCTAATCTAATGCAAAGGCTGCACTTCATATCACATTCTTTCTCTTTTTACTTTAAGTGCGTACGACAGCTGCCCTGACAAAGTGCGTACTGTCTTGTGCAGTATGCGTAAAATTGTGAGTTATTACAAGGTTAAATTTGCATCTGTTCGTGTTCTCGGTAGTTAAAACTACAGCATGTGACTTAGCTGTGCAAAGAATTGTGGGTCAGAATGGTGGGGAAAGCATGCTGGCTGGCAAACTGCCAAATCTGACCAAATGTAAGAGGGCATCTTTACATTTTTGACAAACTACATTTGATGTAGTGTTTATTATGGTGACTTATTGAATCTTTTTGTGGCGTACTATATGGTTTGGTAGTATGGGTATTGGAATACACCCAAAGTACAGCTGAGTACACCAAAGAGACAGAGAATGAAATTATTAAATCAAAGCTTTTTACAGTCAACTCCTTCCCTTCCTACTGCAGCACTTTGAAGGTTACCTACCACACAATTTAAATGAAAAATAAAAGTAGATGGACATTGTAAATACTGTAAGTGAGGTGTAAACCTCTGTCTGGAGAGACTGTATCGGAGCAAGAAGGAGCTAAGCCGCTTTTATAGTCCACTGGAAGTGACTTTACAAAACCCAGGATCCACAGTCCCACTGTGATGGGTAAGCTGTGTAAAAGTGAGAAAGGACTAAATGCCTTCCTTTTGCTCTCTTTTTTCATTCTTGACACAGCTATTTGTGGCACTAATTGTGAAGAACTAAGTGCAACACTATGAATGTCTTCCAGGAGAGAATCTCTAAAAATGTGCACCGCTTTCCCAATATTTCAAAACTATCACGTCTCCACCCTCTGGCCATTCTGAACAACTATGAACACCTGATTTCTGACACGGTTAAAAACATCTCTAACAAACTAGTTCTGACAGCATAAACCGTCCCTCAGTGGCTTTGGGAAAAGCAGTCTGACAGGCCATCGCGGGGGCTGATGGACACGGGGGGTGTGGCAGCGAGGAGACCCAGAGCCCCAACACGGAGAAGGCCGTCAGTAAGGCTGCAATTAAAAGACACTTTTTTATCATGGTAATTGCACGGACGCTGAGGACATCTTGTAAAACAGTCATGTCATTAAAAAAAACTACTAAATGAGGTTGTCAGACAGGCTGAGCTCATAAAGCGGCTACTAAAAGTCTTTTTAAACAGTCATTTGCAGCACATTACACTGACAGGAGATTTACAACGCTAACAACAAGTAGTTGTACTGTACGTGGTACTTGTTGATTCCGTTACACGGATGTGTTAAGAGGAGAGGGGAGCTCACAGAGTCAGCATCTGGACAGACACGAGATTTATGTTCCACACCACTGGATGGACACACTGACTTTTCAAATTAAGCCGAAGCTCGCTGAAGATGCCAGTCACACACACACACACACACACACACATCCAGTGTGAAGTTGAAATGCAAAACATTGCTACATCCATTAAAACAAGCCAATCTTGTTTCACTGAGCCTCTTGATGACGGAGCTGACAGAACAATGAATTCATTTAGAACCAGCTACTATTTATTTATATATATTTTATATTAAACCTAATGAATAAAATTGAATGACTTGCGTGTGTGTGTGTGTGTGTGTGTGCGGTGGGGGGGAGGGGTGCAAGATTGAACATCTAGCTCTGCAACTTAATGCAGCTGTACAGCCTCTTTGTTCTGATTTTGTGCTAATACAAACGCTGCCGAGCTTATAATGACAGACAGCTGAAATGTTCAAGTGGCTTGTGAAGAAAGGTAAATGTCTACGAAGCTTAAGTGCTGGCCATTTCTTACTGGAGAGCTAAATGTTCGAATGAAATTTTTTATTTCTATTCTTTCTGAAGGGCCAGTGTAATGCCTAATGCGGCAAAAAGCACTCCAGATGTCACCACTTCCCTCCACTTCACAAAAATGAAGGCAAAAATATTTCAGAAATGCCATTATCTGGTCTCTCACTGTATGCTTGACATTTCTTAGACAAAAAAAAATATTTGCAATATATTATTATAACTCATAAAGTGGCAATGCAAATGTCTCAGGATCTCACAAACACACCTTCCCCACCGTGAAGCATGGTGGTGGCAGCATCATAATGTAGGAAGGCTTCTCGGCAGCAGGCCCTGGAAGGCTTGTAAAGGCAGAAGGTAAAATGAAGGCAGAGAAATCCTGGAGGACAGCCTGATGCAGTCTGCAAGAGAACTTTATCTTGCAAGAAGAAGATTTTGTTTTCTAGCAAACCATAACCCGAAGCATACAGCCAAAGCTACACAGAAATGGTTGAGAGACAATGAGGTGAACGTTCTGGAGAGGCCGAGTCAGAACCCAGACTTCAGTCCAACTGAGAATTTGTGGCTGGACTTAAAAAGGGCTTTTCACTCATGATCCCTGTGTAGCCTGACAGAGCTTGAGCAGCTCAGCAAAGAAGAATGGATTTCCAGATGTACAAGGCTGAGGCCAAAAGTTCCTCCATTAAGTACTGACTCGGAGCGGGTGGATGCTTATGCAATCACTTCTTTTACATTTTGTGTTTTTTATTTACTTGGCATTACTTTGTTGAAATCTGTTTTCACTTAGACATCCAATATTTTTATTTTATTCATTTTTTTTTGTGTAAATTGACTATAATTTAATGTTTAAAAACAATTGAAGTGGAAAACTTGGAGTTGTATAGAAATGTAATTTTCTGGAGACAAGGCTCTTTCAGACATCCATAAGCAAGTGATTATTTGTGTCAGCCATAAGTGCTTGATAGACAGACCTGATAGAAAGTATGCACATTATTTTCAGTTAGTTTTTTTCTTACCTCTGCACGTCCAAACACCCCTGCACACACACACACACACAGCAAATCTCTGCCTCTCTTGAAAACACCAATGATACATTTACACATGGAATATGCAGTCTATTGGTCACCCGCATCACTTTCTTTTCAGCTTGTGTACACCTTCTGTTAATGTGTCTCTGGAAGATAAGACCCCCCTGTGAAAAGGCAAGCACTCCTGAGGGCCTTGTCTCAGCTTATCTAAAGAGAAGCCTCTACAGTACGTCTGCGTTTTTTTTTTTTTTCACAGCCGCTTGTTTTTAACACACTCATAAAACAACATATGATATCTCTCCCAGAAGAGACGCTCTCTAAATGAACAGTGGCAGCTGAGAGACTCAGTCATGCTAATAAATGTGAAAGAGATGAATAGTTGATTTTTGTTGCTCCTCTGTTAGCAGAGAAATGATGAGAGTGAAATTAGGGCCGTATGAGTTGATGCTGTTGCGGGCCAGCTGCAGCACTGCTCAGATTATGCAAATGTGTTTAATGCTTTATCCTCCAAATAAATAGTTGCCGCCAATATTTTTTCCCAACTCGTGTCGAGATGTGCTCAGAGCCACAGCTCCACTTCATTCCACAGACTCTAGTTAACTGCGGTGAAGAGGATTTTCCCCGTAGCATGTTGAAAAATGAGAAACATTGTCTTCAAAAGCATAATGGCCATAAACACAGGCCAACAACCAGAGTTCTGCTGAACACATTAACTGCTTCATAAATGAGCTGACTTTATTTGGACCCTATTAGACGCGTCAGCGGCATGATTTAGATGGAGAGAAACTCTTAGTGGCGTAATGAGAGCCTCATACAATGGCCTGCTTTGCATCTGCGCTGTCCCAGTCGATGTAAATATGGAGGTTCTCATCACAGAATAAGAGCTAATTGCTGTAGATTCCTATGTCATATTTTATGCTTTTATGGGAGACATTTTCAGGCTCAGTATTATTTTGTGTAACAGGGTAAAAATGTCAAAAACAGAGTGGCTTTTAGAGCATTTAAACATTTAATGAATTATGAAAAATGAGGGGCAGGGTGAAATTGGAACATTATCGTGTGTTTTACAGACGAGCTCCAGGATGGCATGTAAAATGAGTCGCTCTGCCAGAAGCGCCTGGTAAGACAGAGGCCGACAGAAAAGTCCTCCTCAGAGATAAACGTGAATGAGTTGACGTGTCACTGAGCAAAGCAGGTGTGATATTTTTTTAGTATCACATATCAGATGCAACCCTATATTTATTTAGTCCTCAGTATGCTTTACTACGAAACATCAGTTTGAAAAGATGCAACAAAAAGTGCACATTACCTCCCATCCACTGAAGCACATTGTGTTCATAAGGTAAAAAATAATTAAAAAAATGGAGACACTATTTTGCAGTTATGACTCACTGTGCCATAATTATGAGAAAACATGTAATTAGGAGATTCAGATCCGGTGATTATGAGAAAAGGTTAAGTTGCTTATCAATCATCACTATATTTGAGAGGACTGGGGCGAGGGCGCTGCCTGATTTAATATGATAAAATGCCACATTAAATGTCCTCACTTGTGTGAACAGGTGTAAAGTTTTACAAGAGGCAGTAAGTCTATTGTTGCCATGGATACAGAGCGCAGCGCTTCTGCCTGCAACAGGAGTCCCGTTTTATTTTTTTATTTTTTTTTTCTAATTCACATTTTGGAAAATTAAGTATGCCAGATTAGCTAATTACAGTCTCTTTTTGCAGTGCACCACTGGATGTACTGACAGCTAGAGGTAGGATCAAAATGATCAGCTCCTTTTAGAAAACTGAATTAGACTCTTAGCTTTTCCAAGGATGTGTACCAAAAGAGTTTATAGCATAATAACTTTCAAAAGAACAAAAAGAATATTTCAACACAGTTTGTTAAAGACATTTTTACTAAATCAAAGGAGAAAAAACAAAAATGACAAGGCCAAACATGTCAACCCTCTGACAATTAACAGTCAGAGTATCACCTTTGTGAGTCACAGCTGACAGCAACAAATCACTGTAGTTCCTAATTAGGTTTGTGCATTTTTCTTGAAGGATCTCAGTCCATTTCTGTTGGGTATATTATTCCAGCTCGTCCAAATTACACGGTTTGAGTGTGGACCTTAGCATCAGACCACAGATTCTCAACAGAGCTGAGATCTGTGCTGTGAGAGGGCTGCTCCAGGACTTTGATTTTAGGCCCTTCAAAAAGTTTTGGACCAACTTGGATGTGTGCTTTGGATCATTGTCTTACTAAAAGATCCACCAACAATCTAAACCCAGATTTACGGCAGATTTCTTCACATTATCCCTCAGAAGGTCAGCATGATCTTTCTTCATGACCTTATGCACCTGAACGAGGCTTCCAGTGTATTATGGCATTATGCTGTTAAAATCCATCAGTGTAAATGAGAGCCACCAGCTTCTGAGTTTACCTCTGCAGAGAGGTAAATTCTCTTTCTCCCTCTCTCTCTCTCTGTCAGTCCAACTTATCCATAAAAACATTCCTTTATAATGCAAGGTCAGCTCATTGAAAGTTCTTTATTTTATTTATTTTTTCTTATTTAAACACAAACATATTTTTTTTTATCAAATATGTTGACCAATGTGTACAAAGTTGGTATTTGGCCACAGGTTACAGGCAGTGTCCAATATGTGTCATACAGAAAAGATCTATGTGGTTTGTTCAAATGGTAGCTAACTAAGATGTGAACTAATTGCATTAAATATATTTAGAGGTCTCATGGTGATTGGTGGGCTACAAGGTGGCGCAGCTGGTAGCACTGTTGCCTCACAGCAAGAAGGCCGCCAGTTCGCTTCCCGGTGAGGACATCCGAGATCTTTCTGTGTGGAGTTTGCAGGTTGCAGCGTGGGTTCTCTCCGGGTTCTCTGGCTTCCTCCCACACAGTCTAAAAACATGTTGAGGTTAATTGGTGATTCTAAATTGTCCGTAGGTGTGAATGTGAGTGTGCTTGGTTGTCTGTCTCTAAGTGTAGCCCTGTGATAGACTGGCGACCTGTCCAGGGTGTCTCCTGCCTTCACCCTAAGTCAGCTGGGATAGACTCCAGCCCCCCGCGACTCTAGTGAGGATTAAGCGGTGTATAGATAGTGATTGGTGATATATGTTTTCCAAGCAGAAGAGCAATGGGCGGTTGTACCCTTGGTATCAGTTTTTTGTCTCAGATTCTGCAGACGCTTGAAGCATTGTTTTCTCCTCACAGGCTACAATATTGCCCACGTTAGGAGAGATATTCTTGAGTTGCAGATCTTATTTTCGCTCGCTGATTTTGGGAGTATATTGGCGTCAAACCTGCGCCTGAAGCAGTAAGAAGCCACACTGCATAATGCTCACACCAACATATTTAACTGCGGGAACTTAGTTCTTTTTTTTTGTTTTAAAGGCCTCTCTCTTCCTTCTTCCCAAACAAAAGCAACATCCACATCCCCGAACAGCTGCAGTTCAGTCTCCTCAGCCCAAAGGACAGACTTCCAAATTTCACCCCCATCTCTCAAATGGTCACAGGCAAATGTCAGTCTGGCTTTGATGTGCCGCTGTGTGAGCAATGAAGTTTTCCTTGGGCAATGACCTCGGAGCCCACCATGATGAAGAGCCCCCACAATAGTCTCCCCTGAAACTTCAAGTCCAGAAGAGGTCAGTTCAGCAACTATCATCAAAGTTTTGTCTCCTTGTACTTGGCGGTGATAGAACCTACAGCTGTTGTAGCCCTTTCAGACATGGTGGCCATTACAGAGGACCGCCTTATTTACAATAAACACTCCAAACCAGTAGGGAACCATCTTTTCCATATGATCATTGTCTTTCTTACTACTTGTTACCAGGAAACCATCATAAAGCTAAAATGACGGATGGTGGCTGACGTGAGCCTGTCACCTTTGCAATCTCTTTTATTCTAAAGGAAACCTACAGATACAAAAATAATGTCTGATTAACTAAAGTGGAGGAAATATTTTGATTAAGGTTGAATACATATGTCCTTTTTTCTTATAAGCATAAACGTCTACTGTCTTTGCTGTCGTATTCTGGTCATCAAGGCCCGGTGTGTTTCAGAGAAAGAACATCAGCTAATTGTTATTGTAATATAATTATTATCTATTAAAACACATACAATAATTTAGAAATGTATGTATGTATGTACATATATGTGTGTTTACATAAATGTATTGCATGTATGTAACTATTGGTGTGAAAATAATATTTACCATTAAGTAAAGACACTACAGGCACAAACCTATTGTTTTGTCCAACTTTCAGTTTGAAAGGGAGGTTTCATAGTGATATGATGTTAGTTAAAACTTTTACCTGTAAATAGTGATTTCCGGTAAAAAACTATAGGATAAAACTAAATCTTCTTTTTTTCTTTTTCTGAACCAGAAATCTCCACTTCAGTAGCACTTACATACGCAAAGCTTCCCAGTGTTTACAGGGTTTTTATAGTGGAGGTTTCTCACATATATATATATATATATTTATTTTATTTTATTTTTTCCTGGCTGTTGACAGTATATTCTGATTAAGGGAGCGATAAAAAACAGAGATACCCCAAATCCCCTCTGTAAAAACCCTGTAAGAACCAGATGCTTGTCTACATTTTTAATGAGATCATTTCTCATTTGCGTGTTTAAACCTAAAATTTTTAGAAGACTTGCAATACAAAGTAATTGTCTTGATTTAAGTAATCAACTGGGGAAGTTATTTCTTAAAAGTGCATTTTAAACTGTTGATGCGTGGCGCCCTGTGTGTCTCAATAAAAAGAATAAATACTGGGAAAAAATCCAGTTGGACATATTTCAAGTCTTGTTTGGGAGTACCAGCGTTTTTTTCCAAAGTACCAAGAACTCTGGAAGAAACTCTTACTCTTTTTTTTTTCACTTTTTATTAATAATCGATGGATGAAAGTGCTAGACACTGTGAAGTGCTTAAAAAAGGCTAAGCTGTAGCCGTCCCCGTTAAGATGGACATCCGCTGCCTTCTTTCTGAGGTACAGACTTGATGAAACTACAGAGAATGTAAGAGTGATGCCTCCCACTCTTGTCTTCACGTGCTACAATTCCTATTCACTGTTCACTTGGTAGAGTTCAGAGTGACTGATGAAGCCATTCACATCAGACGGGGGTTCAGGTGTGGTTTAAACGCAAAAAAATTTCAATTTACTTGAAGAATTCTCATGGGAACTAATAATATGGATGGTTTTAATACGTACAAATAGGGGCTTCTCATTGATGAACTGAATTGTATCATTATATTACTTTGATGTTAAAGAAAGCTGAAGAATCTGAATATGCCAGTGTTCCCATTCCTACACCTGTACATGCATATAGTGGATAACACTGTGGGTTGCAAATTGTCCCCCCCCCTCCTATATTTCTTTACAATTTGCACTGTGCTGACTTAGCTGGCAACACAGCATCTGTCTAAATCAAAAGGTAATTTACGATATACTGATGGCACAGACTCCTATATTCATTACGCTAAGTCAGGTGCCATCGTCCCTTACCTCTCAAGTCTAGTGATGATTGATAACCACCTTAACCTTTTCTCCTAATTACAAAAATTCTGTGATCTTTTCTCACAATTACGAGATTGGGATCTCGTAATCACAAAATCCTTTTCTTGTAATTATAAGATGGTAAGTAATACTCAGGAGATAAGGTCTACATTTTTTTCTCTCTCTCTCCCTTTGTGAATTCAGTGCACCAGTTTCCTATTGTACACAGCTGTGTTTAACAGCTGGTAGTCATACATAGCTCTTTGAAATGACGTGCATTGATTTTTCAGGGAAAAGCGTTCTTTGTTCAACACATGCTCCAGAAGCCATTAGGACTTAAGTAACTCCTGTGCTTTACATAAGTATGTAGTTTTCTTCAATAAATGTTGATTTACTTTTAAAATAATGGCGACTGAAAGAAACTCTTCTATCAACTTTTCAGCCCTGAACTCTCTTCCATGTAACTTTGAGGCTTTAGTGCAGGCGGAAAGACTCTTTTATGTGATGCTGATAGAGAATCGTGGCCTCCTGCACACACCGGCGCTCGCTACAGGAAGAGGAGTGTGGGAAAATTAGAACTGACAACGACCTCCTTGACAGAAAGCATGCTGGATAGGATTTCATAGTGCATCGCCTTAGTGTGCCGGTTCCATAGATTCCTGGGTGAACAGCATCTGTGTGACATGCAGAGAGGATTCTTTGTTTTGATTTTAAGCATGGCCATTTTAATTATATATCACCTTAAATTATTCAGGCTCTCGACGCCTTGCTCGAGTGGTCTTTTTAAACTTATTTGTGCTACTGAGCTGCAGGACTATTGAAAACACATTTACAGCAGGGGAATGTGAGAAAACAGCTGGCTACAGTAAATAACAGGCAGGCTACTTCTCCCACATAACAGCAAGAGGATGAATAAAGATTTTAATAATATGCAGCAACTAATGTTTCAACATGAAAACTTTCTTTAGAGTAAGAGGAGGTCATAGGGAGGCTTAAAAAGCCAGCTAAGTTGAGAGTTGCACCTGGTTTATGTTAGTTTAGCTTGTTTCTAAAAATGGTAGGAATGTGCTGCAACCACCATTCATAATACATCGCGATCAGCTGTAAGGCCTTGTAACACCCAGTAGAACTGTGAAGGTGTGCATCCCCATCATGGATGTATTAGGCTGCAGAAACTGGATACTGGACTCAAACGTGATCGTCTTCCCACCATCCCGCAAACAAACCTTCCCGGGCTCTATGAAAGTTTTACAAATGACAAACCACCATGGAGTCATTCATAATAAAAAGAGGTAAAACCAGTCTTGTTAGCAGTTGGAGGAGCCCTCTCAGTTGTTTTGCGAGAGTCCTGGTAGATGGGATTTTTCAAATTGTAATACCACAAGTGGCCACCAGGACACATTAGCGCTAAGACCAAGAGCTATGATCTTTGGAATGTAGTGACTTATACAGCTCCAGTCTGAAAAATACTCATTGTATGATTAAAAAAAAGAAACCTTATACCTGTAGTGGCTTCTCGCAACAGCAATTGTTGAACTACTAAAGCCAGTGAGATAAAAGTTTCCATTTCTACTCAAGAAATGTATTGAAACACTGATTTACCTGCGTTGTGGGTCAGTTTTCTGATTAAAACAGTGAAGTAGCAGTGGATTTACCTTATTAAAGTACAATTTTTTGCAACAGATTTGTTGCAAACTTGAATTTAATTGGCAGGAAAGAAATTCATTTATCAGAAAATGTTGCTGCAACAAGATCATATTTTAATTTTAAAAAACAAACAAACAAAAAAACAACTCCTGCCTAACTTGTGGAACACTTGATAATTTCATACTTTATTATTTTATGAGTTTTAAAAAAAAATGTAGTTTATTTATTTATTTTTTTAAAATAGTATTTCAAGACGAACTCTAAATTGACCAGCTTTGTGAACGTGGTCATGAATGATTGTCTTCATGTCTGTGTTGGTCCTGTGATGGACCAGTGAGCTGTGTCCAGTGTTGTCCAAAAGTCCACCACAAGTTTGTGGTAAAACCCATTTGAATATAAAATGTGACATTTCTGCAGGTTTGCCAGAAACGTAAAAAAAACTTTTGTAAGGATTTGCATCACTGTTAGTTATCATAGCTTTATCTGTGTCAGGCTCTCTTTGAATTCAAAGCTCTTGTATGTCAAAGGTAGCACGGTCAAAGTGGTTTTCTATCGGTTGACACACATTTGAGTGTCATAATTCACTTCACCCCACCAGCACCAGAATCCACTGTTACTTCACCATTTAAATACTGGTATACTTGAGCCTTAATGGTGGCTGTCAGACCAAGTTTTCTGCAGTTAGACAGGATTGGTTCCTTAAATTTGTTACGTATGAAACCCAAGAAGTCTGAATCTGTGTCATGAGCACACTGCAGCTCCAAGGTGGACATACTCAGCCAGCTTATTTCCCTCATGATGTGCTTTCCACCATGTAAAAAAAACCTTATATGTACATGATATGAGGTTCAAAACCTGATTTTCACCAAATGTAATCCCCTTTGTGCACTGAACAGTTGCTTTGCAAAATTCAATTTTCTTATTTATGTGCTACTTCTGTTAAAGAAACTAGAATGTTACAGGTGCTGGTGTTTGATAGCAGCAAATTCTCTTCCTTTAAAACAAAGTCTTACTTCTTCTAATTTGAGCCAGGCAATTGTCACCTACATCCAATTTGCAAAATAAGGTCTTTTAGGGATTTTTAAACTGTCAGGATGAAGTTGAACAAAAACCAATTAAAAGCAGACAGAGAGGAAGAAATCTAATCTGATTGGTCTCCACGGTGACACTGCTGATGCTTTGTCCAAGCTATATATTCAGATAGAACAAACATAAGCCATTGGTTTACTACCCACATGCCAAAGGAATATTTATTATTAACTGATTTTCTGTTTGAAATATTTTTTTTTTTGCAGTTACAGCTACATGCAGCGATGGGATTTCTTCCCTCCTGATGCGTGCTCTTCATTTCATGGCCTCTGTTACGGCCTGATGGCCCCGGCTGCGGACGCATAGATATCTCCTCACTTGTTTCTTCACACTAGTTTAATATCTCATCCATCCTCAGCATCTGTCACTTACAGTTTAGGCACGGTGCGATGTTTCTTCTCCAGAGAAATGTGGGGCGAAAGTAAGAGGAAGGAGGGATGTGTTTGTCGCTCACAAAAATACATGCCTGTTTATAGAAACACTGGCTGCTGCGTGGGTCAGACCTGCGATGTTACAATTATAGTCTTTTCATCCACTTGGTCATCCTCTCGCCGATATGAAGAGATCTGTGCGCGGGGCTGACGGACGTGATTTTTACTTTTTTTTTTATTTTTCCAACTGGAGCCGTCACATATTTTAGAATGTCCACCTAACTCAGACGACTCAATCGCAGCGTGCCGGCTATGCTTCATTGCCTCATCTCATATCTCATCCCAACCAGCTCCTCCACTGCTCTTTTTTTTTTTCTTCCCTCTGCTAGTTTTCTCATTACATTCCTGGCACTCCCAAGGAAATAATACAGAGCTTTACTATTGGTCTCCGTGGAAAAATGCATTTCCTTTCATCTAGCCCTGTGTGTGTGTGTGTGTGTGTGTGTGTGTGTGTGTGTGTGTGCAGAATCCACATACAGTACGTATCCCATCAAAATGTGCATGCAGCCCCCCTCTCCCACTCTTCAGGCTCCTTAAATAGGCTATTTTCTCCTCTAATGTTGTTTCCCCTCTTCTCTTCTTTTGTATTGATTGGACAAGCTCGCCGGATCAATAGATTGCTGTAGATCAGAGCGATTGCTGCTCAGGCGGGCTACCATCTCCCAGCATTCAACACGGTCTCCCTATAAACCACTCGGAGAGGCTCTCATTTCTGCGCCAAGGTTATGAAATAAAGGGCTGATAAAAGCTGACGGTGAGGCTTGTTTGTTTTGACCGATGAATAGGTTAACTGCTCTGGCATTGTAGCAAGCCTTCCGCGAGCGCTCTGGGTCTCACCTCATTGTGGAGCAAATTACCTTGAATCTATGGTCTCTTTATTGCACTCACAAATCCTGAAAGTTGTTAGTGCCACAGGGCTGAGGAACATAAGGGAAGATTGTATACTAATGGCCCCATGATGCCTGTGTTGTTTTTTTTTTTTTTTCAGCTGATATATCAAACCATCACTCACCGTGCTGCGCTATTAAACCAGAAGTTGTTTCTCACTATCATTTAAGCAGTTTTTTTTTCCTTTTATTTCACTTTTTTTTTGACGTTTGGCTGACACTGCATTCTAAGGCAAACCTTTCAAGTTTAGCACAAACCCTACAGCGCCGCAACTTTAATTTTCTACATTCCTCCTGTATACATCAGCAAATGATTCCTTTGGGTGTGCCGCGCGGAAAACATCTCGAAATTTTATCGGCGTATGATTTTATCTGAAGGCTAATCTTAGTTACGGTTCATCTTCTCTGAAAAAATTATGCTTAACAGAGTGTGACTCAGAAACGATAATCCCAGAGTTTCATTTATTCATTCAGTTCTGTTTGTTCATCACTCCTACCTGCTCTGCTTTCCCACCAGTCGGATCACCTGATCATCCTCCATCCTTCACTCATCTGTTCCCTCTCACCTCATATGCTCCCCTGTGTACCGCCCGTCCACATTGCCTCAGTTGCCAGATTGTCTTTATGCATGTACCATACCGGTCCCAGCAGCCGTGTTCTCTGCCTGCCTGTCTGATTACCTGATTTAACCTTTTCGCCTGTTTGTAGATCGCAATCTCTGCCTCTCTGCCTCAGCCGTGATACGCAGAGATTCTTGTAGTAAAATGCAAATTCAACATTCACAAGAAAAACTGAGAAAGATTTGTATCAGCGGTGTCGCCTTTCTGGCTTTCGTGACAAAAGCTGCCTTCACATAGAGACCGCTGTATAATGCCATAAGAGAACCCCTTCATTATGCTGCCTCTGCTTGTTCAGAGGGAACCAAACAAACCGGGGTCACGCTGATCCGCTGTGTGCTGTGAGGTAAAACGCCGGTGTTCTGGAATCAGAGGCGTGGCGTGTAACACACCAGGAGGGGTTAAATTAGGATTTGAGAGGAAGGTGAGTCCTTGACCAGTGAAGCTGGAGTCACAGATCCGACTGCGGATAGCAGAAATAGGGAGGATTTCGTCAGTAGGAAGTGGTTGTGGTTAGAACTGTACACTTTGTGTTCTGTCCACCGTGACAACAACTCTGTTTCTGGAAAGACAAACTACATTTCACTGACCTCCACTGTATCGGCGGCATTTCAGAGTCAGATGTCTCACATTAAGTCTGTCTAAATCCCCAGATTCCTGTTGTGCGATACAAGAGCATTCTTATTTTTCTTCAACTTAATTGTGTACTTTCTGAACCTTTTGGTAATTTGGGTGAGACGACAAGTTAAAATGAATGTGCAGAAAAAGGTAAACTAGAAACACCGTGAAGTACCAAAGAACAAGAACACAACAGCCAGTTTACAGGCCTAAACCCAAATACACTGTAGTAGCAGCCCCTTTTTAATTAAAAAAAAAACAAAATCTTATTATCATAATTCATGGTTCAGAACACACTGACATTCTTGTCATATATAAAAAGAGACACAGCTTTGCACTGATCCAACCAAACTACCTACAGTAACTTATAGGCTCTGGATGATAAACTGGGCTTTCATTGGCTGACCACCTGGTATGATCGTTATTAGGTTGAATTACAATAATTAATGTACTACCGCTACTGCATTTCAGCAGCAAAACTAAAAAATGCTCTAAACAGTTACACTTATGGACATAAATTGAAAAATGTCAAAAAGAAACAATATTTCCTGAAGATGTAAATGTCTGGACAGCTCTGACGGTGGTGATTCAACCTGAGCTTGATCTGATTTCACTGTAGAAACTAAATCTGTGCAGCAGCTCAGCTGTGAGCTTGTAGAAAAAATATTTAGGTTAATAAGGCTACATAAGATCACGGTGACACATCACAAAATTGAAATCATCAGTAAAGTCACCCGCTGTGCATTGTGAGTAAATCACACAGCAACTATTTCAATTTGGAGACTTTATTGATCCTGCTGCTGTTACAGCTGCCTGATGAAGTCAAAAGAGAAGTTTCTACATTTGTTTGTCGAGTGCGACACAGTGTCTAAAATTGGATTTCAGGAGTTGTGTGAGTTGCTGTGATACTGAAAGAGACGAAGCTGAACTCCAGAAGAGCACAGTATGGATATCAGGTAGGTTCTGGCCCAGTCTGACTCCTACACAACAGCCTGGTGTCTCCATGTCAGTTCCACCCTGTGAGTTTTCCACTTACATCCTAAAGAAACACCCCCATTCCATCTATGTACCTGTAACAAAGAACAGCGAGGCAGAATAAAGGCACAACAGTCCCACCCTGAGCAGGCTGTGTGAAAGGGGGCTACAGTTGAAGCTCTAACATCATCCCACTTGGTGCACCTGAATTCAAAGGTTAGTGAACAACAGTGTTTTTGGTGGGGATGCCAGGGTGGGAATCCAATTTGACGACATTGATTCAAGATCGTGGGATGAGCACATTCGCTTTGACAGCTGAGAGTGGTATTTGTGAGACTGGCTGAGGCAAATTTGATGGTAAGTTTGGCAAAGTGTGAAGTGAAAGCATAGTGGTCTACTTGGACACAATAGCAGAGCAAGGACAAGTTAAATCATTAAAACTCGAAAGTTGAGCCATTTCAGTTGTTTTCCAAGGCCTCCTCCAGGTGTGAGCTGCAGCGTTTTCTTGGATGGCGGCTTACAACAGAAGCTTCTATAAGAACTACTCCACTGTTGTACTTCACTGACCCATTGAGTGCAGAAAACAAATTTAACTGCTCCTCTGACTGGCAATCACACGTTTGAGTGCATTTAAACCTCTTTGACACTTGATCCCATCCTTGGTGCACCGTCCTTTGCATTAACTTTCAATTTGGTGGAAGATGCGAGTGATACAGGAGCTGGTCCTCTGACAGGATGGTCCTGCTGGGTAAAGCACCCAATGTGCTCGTTCAGTTGACACCTAAAGGTGCACTTAACCCTTGAAGAAGAGGCTCTTGCATTAATATTGCCACTAAAGCACTTTGAAGTCTACCTCTGCTCATCAAACTGTCCTATTACCAACAACCGGCTAGTTTTCATCAAGCAAATGTGTAAATCGAACGGAGGGGCTGATGTGATGGCCATTATTTTTACAGGCCTTCAACCTGAAGGTCAAGCGTATCCAATGGGAGGATGTTGTGTTGGCCGACACGTTGTCGCACTTCTTACTTGTTACATAATGGTCATGTGTTCCCATTATTCATCGTTTAGGGCCTACGTGTGAGTGCATCTTCCCTTCTAACTTGTTATCACTAGCTGTCCTCTGGCTCTGTCTCCCCTCCACCACCTCCAGCAGCATTTTTATGCTATAGTACACAGTTTGTTTATTAGTTTTTAGTTGAGTTGTGAGTCACCTTTTGGTTTTGTTGCATTAGTGTAATGACTTTAATGTAAGGGAGAAGAATAGATCTCACGGCCCACAGCGTGGAATCTTTCAGGTCTTCTTCCTACTTTTTGCTTGTTTTCCATTTACAGTGTTTTTGGCGTGTTCTGAGTATTTCATTTTTGTGTTTTCAAATTTAATTCAGTGGCATTTTCTATGCGTACGTGGGGTCGGTGTATCCACAATACAGTGACGTTTTTACATTATAGTTCTCTAATTGTTGTTTTTGTACTACTTATTACGAAAAATGTGATAACAAATCAAAATCTTAGATATGACTACAAAAAAAGTTTAAAAAAAAAAAAAAAAAAACACAAAGAAGAAAGTGGGAATCGATGTCTTCTCATTCCTATCAGCCTCAGCTGTACGTTGTGTTTAGTGTTAGTGATTTTTCGGTTCCAGCTCTGTGAGTCAACTTTTTTGGCAGTCTGGAAAGCAGAATGACAAAGTTGTCCCTGTGCATTTGCCAGAAACTATCACAAAAAAGTTCTGTTTGATAGTACCAAATGTTATATTCTTAAACACAGATTGGGGTCTGCATGAAGATCATTCTAAATTCTGCTGTACATCCCACAGAAAAGCTGAGTCCAGTGGTAATTACATACGTGAAAACTATGGTGACAAAAACAAAACTTAAACCAAATGTAATGCAGTGTAAATGTATTATGTCCAAACAATGGGAGTAACCGATGTAACCATGGCAACCATACACAACAATGGAAATAGCTCTCGCACCGAAGTGCTCAGAAGATTAAAAAAAAATAATAATGAAACTAGAATACCACTTACAGAAACTGAGCTGAAATTTCAAAAATCAAATGTGACTTTCCATTAAAACACTGAAACCACATGGCCATGTTTTCACCACATTTTAAAAAAAAAAATTTTCAAATAAAAGGTTTGTAGAAATTTGTTTCCCGTTATTCCACATAGCTCTTCCTGAGCAGGATATTTTAGGCGGCATGGAATCTAAAGCTTGGCAGTTTCACATTACACACAAACCACTGTTCCAGTCTTATCTTACAAACATAACTTTCTCTGTAGCCGTAGAAAATGTCTCTTCATCTGTAGCTTCTAAAAGTAATTCCCTAAGAAAGAATTCATGGCCCCATTTCTTTCCCTACTGCATAACACGCTTCCTCTTTCAGCATCATTTGCAGACATACCATCATCTACTTTGCAGTGGACATACCAAGAAATGATCAGCTCAGCAAATCATCTTTTAACACACAGGAGGACACTTTTGGTAATGATTAAAATATATAAATATATAAAAAGAAAGAAAGAAAAAGCCCACATCTCACTTCTTGTTTCCAGTAAGTAGAATTGCTACATCTTTTTTCTGTAGCTGAAGAGTTTTGCTAAGAGACTGTCCTTTTAGGCAGTTATTCATACTTTTATTTCCATCTTGCTTATACCACTGCAACAAACTGCACTGGGTTAAATCAATTGCTGCAGCATGTCCAAAATGTAGACAAGATTCTAAAAAGCCTCAGAGCATATTTCTAGTTTTAGCCTCTCTTCAGCAGCTGACAGTTTCAGATCTTACACTTCCATTAAAAGACAAGTAAATCCACACAGTTTTATTAATTTTGCCCTCTTTAAATGTGTTACGTAACTATTTACTTATTATGTTAAAGTTTCTCCACAGTTCCTTTGCTTTTCCACATTCATTTTATGCTGTTACTGATAACTTGTGTCCTCCTTTCAATATGAAGTAACCACCACAATACACGGCATGCAAAATGTGTCCTCGTTGAAAACTTAACCTTTGCTCTCCGAATGGAGATTTCTCACCGCTGCACCTGGCAAATTATAACTTAATAGCTTAAAAAGTAACCTGCCGTGAGGAATGACGCATTAGACTGAAAGCAATCCGCCAAGAGGAGAGAAAGATTCTTCCAGCTACTAGTTTTAAATGTTTTTTTTTTTTTGGTTTGTTTTTTTCATTTCAAAATAGATGGTCCAAAGTAATTGGAAACTATGAAACAACAGGAGGCAAAGCTTCCGTGGAACTACTGGGACAAAGCATTATTATTTGTATTATGACAGAAAATTGTTCATTTATTGTGGTAGCAGCATATAACAGGGAAGGTCCTAATGAGACCTCATCCATCTTTCTCGCCATGCAGCCGTCTACTATGGCGTCCAGCACTCCAAAGACATGAACTGCAGCTCTGTCCATTTTAAATGACTGGCTTCTTCACCTGTGCTACACGCTCTGGGACATTATGCTAATGTCCCATCCCCCTGGCAGCAGACCGCACTGCTCTCTGCCTGTAATCAGACATGATTATGCACTGTTGCCTGCAAAGGCTTCCTCAGCAAATAAATTCACAATGACCATTATCATATTCAGACCTAGTGGGACGAGGTCAAGGCCGGGGGTGGACAGGTTTAGTATATCCAAAGATGCGCATTACAATAGCGAGGTGTTTGGTGGTGTTTTGGTGGTGGCGGGGAAATGTCAAGCAACAGATTTAAGCTGACGTGTGGGTTGGATCAAAGTCAGGATTAAAGCTGGGTAGGCAGTATTTTTTTTGGCATCACAGGGCAAAAATTTCATTCTAACCTTTCAGTGTATTGTAATTCGAGTGATCTGAGAGGAAACTAGACTGCTGCACCTCCTCTTGGAGGAGCTTTAAGGCTTTCAAAAATCCAACCTGTGACAGAAAAATTTAGCCAATCACGGGGATTTTCTCCAAGAGCAGGTGAGATAGCGTAAAATATTAAAATACAAAAAAGAAAAAAACATCAACAGCAAGAGAGGTGCAACATATTTGGAGTTAGGAGAGCATGTTGTAAATCCTGTGTGAAGCTGCAAGTAAATGTTCATTTGTCTGTTTGAAGTGTATATTCATGTCCCTGGTGAGCTGGTGGCTTAGAGCAGAGAGTGTGAAAGTTTACGTTAATCATTTCATGTCAGCGGAGTGACTTTCAGCTAGTTTAGCACGTTTGTCTGCAGGCTGCATGGGGTTCCAAGAAAAGGGGGTCGGACGAAAAGATTTGAGGTCCACCTAAGGAGATATGTCTTCATCTCTAGAGGGCTTTTTGTCTTTGGAAAACTGGTCACAGCATTTCCCACATGGTTTTGAAAACTGAACATGAGGTTAAACTTACAATTCTGTGTGTGCTGTCCAAAGAAAAGGAGTTTCTGAGTGTCTGTTTACTACAAACGTTGTTGCATTTGTGCTTCTCTTTTGGCAATCTGGACAAACTTTGTTATTTTATTCTTCAAGGTAATAAGAGTAATAGCAACATTTGTGCAATACAGGGCAGAGAGAGAGAGAAAAAAAGCTAATAGAAAAAAGCTGAAAGAAAATTCAGTCTTTTTTTTTTTTTTTTTTTTGCATGTCCAGATTGCTGCCTATCACGACTTTAAATCGTGATAAAAAGAAAGACATGTTGCAAAAACTAACCTCAGCTTAAAATTGGTGTACACATCATTCAGCATTGCACAGAACAATTCCCTCCTTCCGCAGCATCAGTTGTATATGAACACGTCCGTAAAGAGCCACAGTAATGTTGCTTACAATACAAAAGACCATCACGCACTTTATTTTTCTATCCATCTTGTGCTCCTGTCTTCATCTCACCATAGGAGGACTAACTGTGGCCTCATTACAGGGAGCAGATTCTGCACCAGTGAAAGCCTGTTGGCCATGCAAAATATCTGGTTCAATATTTCAATATTTCATCATGCCCTTACAGCAGAGAGGGTAAACAGCGCTCTGCAATTCCCCTGAACTCCCAAATTCAATCTCCTTTTCTTTGTCTATGCTAACATGTCTGTTTTTTTGATCCAATCTAATTTTTGTTGTTGTTCTTTCTTTCGTTTTCTTTCTTTCGTTCTTTCTTTCTTTCTTTCTTTCTTTCTTTCTTTCTTTCTTTCTTTCTTTCTTTCTTTCTCGATGAAATCATGTTAACTACAGAGCATACAGTGGGAACTTCAGAGACTTCACATACTCTGATTTGGGCTGACTGTGCTTTTCAGCACATTTGAAATTTTATGCAGTCTGTTTATTCTGATATATACAAAGACTGCAACTGTTGCACATGTATTTGTTCGTAACATGATTTAGAGCTGCACCTCTAACTCACAAAGGACACGGTTCTTTATTCTAACATGGATGGATGTGTTGTCAAACTGCTGGCGTGAGATGGTTTAATATTAACCTACAGCTCATTTTTTACAGTGGTTGCTTACTAACGTGTCATGAACACTTTGTAAATCCTCTATCTCTTGGATAAATTAACGTTAAATCATTAATTGTCTGTGTTACATTATTAGCACATTTTCTTTGCCATTTACTTGTACAAGTTCCACTCTCTGCCGGAGAATCTGCATACCAGAACATATGCAATGTCTTCCACGCAATTGAAACTTTTGCAGACAGGAAGCTGCACTGGTCGGGTCAACATTTAATACTAAAAACATTTTGGATAAAATAGTTTGCATTTTGCCACTGCCCAACAGCAAGCTCTCTGACCTTTAAGGGAACAAGGCTTGAAGGCTTGTAGAGTCCAAAAACAGGGATTTTTGGTGTCTCGCCATGAAACTTTTTTTTAGTTTTTGTTCTTATAGCTATAACTTCATATATTTATGGCAGATTTTCCATTTTATAAACTGATACAGAACGCAGTCATCCATATAAGAGCAGTCAATAGCGTTGACTTTGTGCCAAGATGGTCCTAAAGAGCCTGTGACTGCATTTTTTTTTCATTTGCTTTTGGGCCTTTTGTGCCTTTATTAACAGAGATAGTGAAGACAGCAGAGGAATGACCCGCCAGCTATGGTCCAGCCAACTTGGATTCAAACGGGGGCTTGGGGCATTAGTGCCCTGCATATTTTTAATCCTTTTACTGTAACTCTGCTGTGTTTTGTCCCCATCATCCTACAAGTGTTGCAGAGCTGCTTGCCTTTAGGACAGTCAGGCTCAACAGTGTAAGTAGCTTTTAATTTTTTTTTATTTTGCATGTGCAAATTATGGGTGATGTTAATGAGAAACATTGTCTTCTTCAGTATGATAAAATACACAGATTTTCTGCTCTTAGACAGTAACTAATCTGTCACTGAATCTACTGTTTGTGCTGTGTTGTGTCTTATTAGTAAAGAGCAAAACCTTCATGCATTTTGTCTTTTTCCACTGGTTGGATTCACCAGTGAAAATGTCAAATGTTGCTAATTAGCTTCAATACCAAGAGTAGCTTTGACAGTCCAAGATGAAATTTGGCTGTTGTTGGGTTTGTGTGCTGTCTGCAGAAGGTTTTTACGCAGCCAATGATTATTTGTGAGGGATGAAACTCTACTTTGTAACACTGTATAACTGCAGCTGAGCTGAGTTTTCTGCAGTTCCAGCAGCTCCAATAAAGTGAAGCATCTTAAACTTACATCACGCCAGGCTTTTGTTAGCTGTGTTTAAACTTTCATTCAGGTACTGTAAATATAATTACTGGATCAGATCATGTGGTAACAGATACCCAACACTGAAGGAAAGAAAAAAAAAAAACTTGAATGTGACATTTCTAGTGTTAACCTAATGTCCAGTTAGCGATTGAGTCCTGAGGTTGACCTTAACTTACAAATATTCCAGTGTGACCAATTTTCTGAGAACATTCAATTGAATGTGTGCCACTTCCTGTTTTAGCACATTATTTCAAGATTGGGTACCTCAAAAACAAGGTGGAGGACAGAAAGCAGTCATACCTGGACTCATATGACATTGTGTTGGTGGAGGATGAAACCCTGGAGGTCTCCAGTGCTGTGCTGCTTTACCTCACCGGGAACAAGTGAACTGTCTGGTGGCTGTTGGACACTGCAAGAAGTCCCTGCTCAGAAAGTGCATGCTGCATTTTTATTGAAAAACCAACTGAGGATGTCTATGATCTTTTTTTTATTTTACTAAAAGCTACACACACCTGAATGAGTACTGTGAGACTCTTCACAAGTCCAGCTCCCTGACACCAGATCATCCCTTTGTGTCTTTATCCAAACTACTTTTGGACCATACTGTATGTTTTGGCAGCCACATTTGCAACTTTGAACTCCTGTAAAGTGTTTTTTTTTCTAATCAAAGAAAAAAAATCGTATATAAATGTTTTTCCTGCAACACAGACAAACTTCATGACGCTGAAAGAACATTTTCAGTTTCACTCAAACCCGTCCGATTATCTTTGCTTTGTCCTTCATAGTTTGGAATAAACTCAGTGTTTATTCTTCATTCCACAGAATCCTTACAATGGCAGCAACTGAAGTGAAGCAACTTAGTCACAGAGCCCCAAGACTGATTCTCAACATTATTATCATCAGTGCAATATATTTATTCTACCGTCTGGTAGAATAAAGTGTATATACTTCCTATTGGCTCCTTTTGTAATTATATTTATATATTCATTTGTCTTTTATACTTGTCCTTTGCACCACTGGAGTTGTCTTTTAATTTCGTTGTACTTTGTGTATGATGACAATAAAAGTATTCTTATTTTAACGCAGACCATGACATTTCTCTAAGCATAACTAAGCTGTTTTTGTGCCTAAACCCAACTAGAGCCTAAAAATATGTCTCCTTTGTTTCCTGCCACTGGTAAGATGTCATTCAAGAGGCGTTTCTGTGGGTCATTTTCAGAGGGTAGGGACAAAAAAAGGCATAAGGTCGTTCAACTTGGAAGACTTGCAAGTGTAAGCAGTGAAGTCGATGAGGAATATACAGCCAAGCAGGTGATAAACCATCAGCAACATTGTGCTGCTTTTTTCTGGGCTTCTGCCACAGCAAACACAGAGTGACTGAAAAGTCAATTCTTATTGGACTGACAACAGTGTTCCTGACGGGAAACTGGAATTTAAGGTTTTCCCTCATTGATTATTTAATGACCTGTTAATAAAATCGTGTGTGTGTGTGTGTGTGTGTGTGTGTGTGTGGTGCATTTGTTTTGCCAGAATCTGGCCTCTCACCATCCATCACATCGCAGAGACAGAGAACACTATAACAGTCAACCAGCTCCACAGTGTAACCAGTTAGGAGCTGGTCATATTGTGAGCTGTCAGGGTGAATTGTTGATACACATGTTGAAGTTCTTCCAAACTGGGTCAGCAAACCAGTGAATCATCACGCTGCATCTCTTACCCCCACCCACCTCTTCTCATTGTTCTAAGTCACTGAAGAAATCCCCAACTACGTTCCTCTATTACTCTGTTTCTTCATGTATTTATAGACATCTGTCACAGGAAGTAATTTCAGAGGACTTAATGTAATGCATTTCTTACTTGGAGCATTGCTTGTTTTTAAATGTAGAATGTATTCTGTTTTGAACTTATCATAATTCAATCAGAGCTAAATGCATGAATTCTAAATACAAAGCCACGGCCCAAACAGAAAGTCTTACAAACAAGAGACTTGGAATGCTTCCTCTTATGGCTTTTCTTATTATAGTTTTCAGTCACCCTGGAGACTCTGACTGCCTCTCCCAGAGCGTGTAGCTAAAAAGTTTAACTAAACATGAATCAAAGTCAGATGATAATTTCCATCTTACAGTCGAATTGCTGGTGGGGGGGGGGCATAACAGGTGTGTAATCTACATAACGCAATCACCACATAATCACAGCAATTACATGCACACTAAATTGTGGCTTGCGTTAAAATGCGCTGAACATGTTGCTTGTTTTGGCCCCGTGCACCAACACTGTGCTGTATTTTTTTTTACATTCACACACAGAGAATCCCTGCAGAGCAACAGTGCATTAGCTCAGTGAGCTCCTGGCGCTCCATCATTTCAAGCACGTGACAGTAAAATGGTCAGGGCTCAGGGTTCCCAGTGCTGTGACAGTGATTTAGCATTTATGGGTATCAAAAGTGACATACATAAGTGTTAGATCAAAGTAATTGATTATCTGAATTAGCCACATGATGACAGTGCGGCTCAGTGGATGGGGGGATGCAGTTGTAATTAATTGCTTGATTGTTTTGACCCTAAATGGCTAATTTGAATCTTTTTCATTTACTTTCTTTCCTTTTTAAGCCTCAGATTTTTTTTTTTTTTTTTTTCAAACTCAAGCAAGCTTTACAAATATCTCCAAGGGGCTCTTCTTGTTTTTCTGCCGTGGTTTTATTTTAACAGTGCATTGCTACTGTAGTGAATTTTTCACCACACTTCTCAGAGATCGCCTGTCAAATCAACAGCGTGGGCAGCATTGTGAGGTCTATCACTAGATTTTGTTTGGATGGGTTTCTGCAGGTGACACTGTTGATGCTGTGTTACATTGACTGGCAGTAGAGAAGAACAGGGACAGGAGGTATATTTAATTAGATGAATATTTTGCACACTGACACTTGGTGTTTTTATACCTTGTGCTGATATAAAGATAATAAAGAAATAAAAACCAGGAACAGTCTATACCTTATGTTAAGCGCTATGTGATGACATATGTTGTAAACTGCGCTATATAAATAAAGTTGAATTGAACTGAATTATCATCAAAATACTGTTATACAGTTGCTTCAAGGGCTGCAAGGTGGCGCAGTTGGTAGCACTCGCAGCAAGAAGGTTGCCGGTTCGCGTCCCGGTGGGGGCACCGGAATCTTTCTGCGTGGAGTTTGCATGTTCTCCCCGTGCAGCGTGGGTTCCTCCCACAAGGTCCAAAAACATGTTGAGGTTAATTGGCGATTCTAAATTGTCCGTCGGTGTGAATGTGAGTGTGCTTGGTTGTCTGTCTCTAAGTGTGGCCCTGTGATAGACTGGTGACCTGTCCAGGGTGTCCCCTGCCTTCACCCTAAGTCGGCTGGGATAGGCTCCAGCCCCCCCGCGACCCTAATGAGGATTAAGCGGTGTATAGATAATGGATGGATGGATGGATAGATAATGGATGGAGACAGTTGCTTCAGAAACAGTTGCAGAACCCTTCACATTTTGCCCCCTTTATTGTGTTTTGTTAATTTTTACAATTATATAAATATATTTTGTCCATTAGTTTACTCATAACAAGTAAAAGCATGCTTTTCCAATTTTTACAAAATGTATCAAAATCTCTAAAAACCAAAAGTAC
This sequence comes from Stegastes partitus, assembly GCF_000690725.1. Taxonomy (NCBI): domain Eukaryota; kingdom Metazoa; phylum Chordata; class Actinopteri; family Pomacentridae; genus Stegastes; species Stegastes partitus. Next base: position 269,766 of record NW_007578204.1, on the reverse strand, counting down.
TGGGATCCTCTGCTGTGACACCACACACTGTGGCCAGGTGCATCCTGTTTGTTTTCATTGTCCTTGAGATGTACAGAGTCCAACTGTGGCAAATTAAACTGATTAGCCATAGTTTAGAAAGGCAGACACCAGAGTATATAGAGTTCCACAAGTCACACTGAATGGCAGGACAAAAAGGCGGCCATGAAGTCTGAGGAACTCTCTGCAGACAGCAAAGCTATAATACTATTTCTAAAGCTTTAAGTGTTTCTGTGAGGATAGTGGCCTCAATAATTGTGAAATGAAAATTTCCAGGAATATTTGTGGAGTTGGCTGTGTGGGCAAACTATGTTAGAAAGAAAAGAAAAGGTCCTTGGTCACTTTAAAGCCAGTTTCAGACATGCAGGCCTTTCCATTCATCTGATCTGACTGCATTTGAGTGTGTGAATGTATGTATGTATGAATGAATAAGCATCTTTTCTGTAAAAGTCACGACAGCAATCTTATTAGGTTGGACCAAACGTTTCTGTTTTACTTTCAGGATGGCATATCTGAACAGCATGCAGTGACATTAATGGATAGGTACGCACAACACTGTGATGCTATGACGTAGAATGTTATTACCTACAGTGGGTGGCACATCCTCATGCATGCGTCATTTGATGCACTGTCCATTCTCACTTGTGTATCAGATATTGCACATGCACTGTGGCTATACCCATCAGTGTGGTGCATATATCTGAATGATGCTGTGAGGAATATTAACAGAAACAACCTTGGTCTGAATGACCGAATGCTGTCACTTCAACAGATTAATTACGCAGAAATGTTACAGATTCCGTGTCTAAAAAAGGGAGCTTTAGAAGTCCTCTGCAGAGATAAGACAACCTGCTGGAGGGACGGCCATCTCAGCAGAACATCATCAGTCAGGTCTTTATAGTAGAGCCGCTATAGAGAAGTCATCCTGAGTAAGAGACACATGAAAACCCAACTGGAGTTTGCTAAGCGGTAATTAAAGGACTCTAGAGTATAGAGTATCAAACAAAAGTTGACCTCTTTTAGCAGAAGTCCAAGCACTATGTCTGTTGAACACCAGTGACTGATACACCTTTACAGCAGCAAGGAGACAGACACTGGTCAGAGCCAAGGGAAAGATGTATACAGCCAAACACAGACAGGTCTTGAAGTAAACCTGCTCCAGAGCGAACATGGCCGAAGACAGTTCATGGCCACAATGACCAGAAGCATACAGTCAAGACAACACTGGAGTAACTTCAGGACACGTCTCTGACTGTCCTTGAGTGGCCTGGATACGTCCAGGTTTAATCTCTATAGAACATCTGTGGAGGGAGCTGAAGATAACAGTTCACAAATGCAAAATTTGCAAAGAAAAAAAAAAAAATCTAAAAACATGTCTGATGGATAGGGAAAATGCTGGTTTTATCCACTTCAAATCCAATCTACAACACAATCTACAGCACAACAGTGTGCACAAAGTGAGGGGTCTTCAGAAGTGATGTTGCCTTTTCCTTTGTGCCTTAAAATTCAATTGTTGTCAAAGAACTATAAAAGCAAATCAATGTGCCAGACCACTGCAGCATCTGACATGTTCCTTTACTAACTTGAAAGGGGGGTTTGCAAATTGTTATGAAGTGCTCCCAAAAACTAGCAGAAAACACTAAGTGTGTTAATTTATATCTGAAAAGAATGCACATTCCACCTCTGTTTAAATCACGTTTCTAGAGATGTGTAGGGAAGCCTTTTTAATTAACCTACATACATGTGACCACATTACATTTATACCTTTAGAAGAAACCATAATGCCTGAGAGCCACAGACAGAATAGCAAAGCTGAAAAATATTGAGAAATGGACTTCCACAATATTGTTTTATTTGGTGTCTGGCGGTTGTCAGACAAGTGAGTGAAATTCTGTGAAATTCAAGTGCTATTTGGAGCCCTCAAAATTCTCCCATAATGGAACAAAAACAGAGCGACCATGGGATTGACAGTACTTTATGCTAATAATTCCACAATGTGAAAATTAGCACTCATACAAAAATTATAGCTTTCACTCATGGTGTAAAAATGTTAATGATTCCTAAATGTCCAAAAATCTCAGTTTTCTACTCGCTGCAGACTAAACTGCTGGGTGTCTTTTATAGAATATAGTGAATGAGTACATGAATGACTGCGATTTTTGTACACAGCCTTGGGAATGAAACACTATTGATTTATTCTTAAACAGTATTTTAATAAAGGTTTGAGAAGGGAAACAGGAACGAGGGTGAGGTAGAAGGAGAAGAAGAGGGGGTCGGGGCTGCTAATTACATCCACTGGAGGTTTTAAACAGCAGGTCTGCAGGTTAAACAGCAGCTTCAATCTGGAGGCTGTCAAGACTTTTAGTCAGGGCTGCAGATGATAGATGAACCAGCGTATTGGACCGATTAAAGAAAGCTCATCAGCAGCACATACATTGCAGGCTCACACCTATTCCCTTGCTTGTACGGATGACATAGCTCGCAGGGCTGGACGATAGCCTCAAACATTTGTTGCCATTAGGATAGCTAGATAGCTATAATCTGCTGGATGGTTTTCCTTTTGGCTATGACCACGCCAATTTAAAAGCTGCACACAATAAATCAGCAGGGATGCAGCGAGGAGTGGGATTCCGGCGTTTGCCCGGCTTCATTTGTCTTGCAGGTTTTCATTGACAGACGTGATATTAGGCAAACAATCAATTCAAAGCTGATGGGTGATTGGTTGTCATCAATAGTGCTTAGTCACCATCAGCATCCTCCAATCAGCCAGATGGTTTTAAGCAGCATTCTTATTTTTTTTCAGTGAAAGGAAGAGTTTGAGCTCTTTTTTTTTTTGTTTACAGCTTCAAGCCATCTGTGTTAATCTGTGAGTATGAGCGGAGCTTCTACGTGGACAGATATTACGCTGTCACTGTAAAGGGCACGGGCGTATTTCACTGAATAAATTGCAAAGAGGTTAAGAAGAAACCAAACAGATGGCAGCTGCAGAGCCCACTGGCCCAGAGCAGCACCTTTAGCTTCTTACAGCACGGCTATGATTGATCTGCAAAGGCTTTTAAGAAACACGTGTTAATAAATCAATGTTAAATGACAGCAAAAAAAATCCTCCCATACAGGCAGAATCTGGTTCAGTTTGGCATCTTTGATGTAATGTGTGCATACGTGTAGATCATGATGTTGTATCACAGCAGCACACTTTGTTGTGCAGATGGGGAGTCTTTTATCACGTTAATGCTCCTAATATTTCTGATAGGGATGGCAGGGTACTTACGCACAGGAAGAGACAGACATCCGTCACTGCAGCCTGTTTTTTGTTTCTTTTTTTAATCAGATTTTATAGGCTGAATTAAATTTTGTAAAATTCAACTAAAATATCTCAGACCACTTCTAGAAACAGCGTTCTCTGGCAAAACACAAAAACAGAAGTCATACATCAGAACAGTATTCCTCAGAGACAGTTAAAGAAGCCTGACTTAAAATGCAGGACTTCTCCCCTCAACATTCTTCTAATTGCCTAAAATGTCACGCACATGTAAATAGTCATGTCACATCACACTTGATAGCATAGGTGGTAATGTGAAAAAATGTCTCTGGTGGAACACATGCTGGAGCTCTTCATTTTAACCTGAAGGTAAGACGACGTTAAAGTCACAGCGAGTGAATGTAACATCTAATCCCCTGGTTTAATCCCAGCCCGAAGAGAGCATCAAAATGCTGACAAACTAATGCTGTCGTTCATGAAATGGGAGAGAATTGCTCGGAAGAAATATGCATTTTCTTAACTTGGTATTAAAGGCGATGTAAGGTGGCTGCAAGCAGAGATAATCCAACAGGCGCGATGCAGATAAATAGAAAAGTCCAGGATGTGTGTTGGCGTCATTTCTTCATGTGATACCTGCCTCCTAAACACCACAAACTGGCCAGAAAAATGACCAAACCGCTCTGTGTTTACACTTTTGTGACAGGGTGTCCCGGCTGAAATATCACAGCTAGATGAATTTAAAAGCAGACGTAATGTAATATTGTGGACGTCTGCGTGGATTAGCAGGTCAACACGGATTTGACACAGAAAGTTGTGTTGCATTGCTGCATCCAAGTGAGAGTCAACATTGTTTACTTTGAACAATGACCATGATTTTACTCTCAATAGTTGATAAGGGGAGGAACATTGTATCACATCAATCTCCATCGGCAGTGTCCACACGCTTGCACAAAAGTTTAAACTTCACTGAAAGAACATTGAGAGATAATGGACATTGAGAGCACATTGTTTGCTCAGATGACACCAAGATAAATTAGTTCAGCTCAGATGGAGTCAGTAAGTTTGGTGTGTAACTGGCCAGAACCACAGTGAATGCATCGTCCTGACAGTGAAGCACTGAGGTTTGAGTAGGATGATATGGGGCTGCATGACTTCAAAAGGTGTTGGGGAGATGACAGGTAAAGAAAGCACCATGGATGTCTGTGAATGGACAAAAATACTGGTTGACAAGATGACTTCCAGCATACAGAAACTTGCCTGAAGACAAATATTTCAGCTTGATGGCGATCCAAAGCTGTTATAAAAATGTTGTGTTAGATGTAATGATTCAATGTTCTTTGTCCACTGTTGAAGAACAGAAGGCCGTGAAAGATAGCGGGCGCAGAACTTCCAAAGGTTACCAAGCCTGCACTGAGTTCCTGGGCGCATGAAGAGCATCAGCAGATGTGAGCAGAGGAGAAATCTTTTGTATGCCTGTATAAATGCTACACCTCTTGACTCTGATGTCAGTCGTTCTTTTGTATGTCTGTATAAATGTTACAGCGTTTCTTGACCCTGTAGCCACTTGTTCAGAATCTGTGCTGTTCATGTTGGATCCTTGCTGCAAGTAAAACATTGCTTTGACTTAAGACATGACTCTGTGTGCTGATTTGGAGCAGTTAAGACTCCACTGAAGAATTGCCAAAATCACACAAGGGTTTCTAAACAAGAAAAAAACAAGAGGAAACTATGATTGGGCAAAGTGTGTCACCTGACTAGAACACTGTTGGGGTATCTTAAAGAAAAACGCAACACATCCAGCAATGAACACCTGAAAAAAATAAAAAATAGTTTCAAGAATGACTGATTTATCCAGAAATTTGTGCTACTCTGGTGTCCTGCATGGAGAGAAGGACTGAGTCTGTCATCAGTTATTAAGGAAGGCATCTGAAGTACTGAAAAAATAGCTGATTTAAATCTCAGTAATGAAAGGTGTACAACTGAGTTCCTGATAAGCATCCTGTATTTTTAAACACAGCAAATTTAAACTGTTGCTTTTTAATTTTATATAAGAACAAACACCCTACTGTTCAACTGAACAACAAGAAATGCAATACGTGTAAAACGATTACATTTTGAGTCGTGTGACATTTCGGTGATATTGCACATTGCTGCATAGTGCATGTGACAAGATCCCTGGATGCTGTGTGAAATATTACATTGGCTTATCTAAACCCAAACTAGAAGGGGTGTAATATTGTGGATGTCAATGCAGATGGGTGAGTCCAGAAGTGACACAGGATGCTGCTTTGCATAGTCCACTAACAGCATCCTACTGAAAGCCAACATTGTTGTATTTGAACAATCACCATGATTCTGCCTTTAATGTAATTGCTCCAGTTAGTAGCTCTTGTGGAGCCTTCAACTGTAAAGCAGATGGAGTCTGACCAGTTGTCACGGTATTGTCAAAATAAAAGTTAAAAAATGGAAAGTAACTGCAGCTGTCAACATCTGAGGACTCTTGACCTCATCACCCAGAATATTCATCCACAGCGGCAGTTTGTTTACAGCTGAAACCGACCATTTTAACTGCTGTGTCTACAACCCTTACTACTGCAAATGCACAATAAATGAGTATAGTTTTTATGTTGTGTTATCTTACAGCAGGATGCATTCTTGTTTTACATAAGTTTTTTTTTTTTTTTTTTTAACAACAACTTTCATATTGTAGATCTTTCTTCTTCTGCTTTTCTTTTTCCTGCCCTCGTTTGGCTCTGTCAGCCGAGTCTTGGAGTGTTTTTGAATTAGTTTCTGTCTCCTTCATATTTTTCTTTGAATCAGGGCCATTTAAAGGCTCATAACTAACTGTGGTCTTTCTTGACAGGTTGCTATTTTCACCTCATCAGAGGCTCCTGCAGTTTTTACAGTTCAGTGTATTTTGCTGTGCTTTAATCGATATCTTCCATCTCTTGGTAATGGTATATGTATGGAGTTATTTTTTTTTATTTTTTGCTAATTTTGTTTGTATATAAGTTCTTTCGTGAATTTGCAAAAGTTAAAAGCAACTTAGTGGTTAGTGACTGTTAGTAAATAAAATGTTTTTTAGATGTCAAAAGTAAAATGTTTATTTCCAGTTTCTCCTGGTTGGATGACTGTGAATCCTGAATTATGGGTCCACGCTGGCAGTGTGACTCTCTCTCCACATTGACGCATCAAAGAATCCCTGCATGTTTCAGGAACATTTTAAGCCTGAGATGTAGTCAACATTAATTAGACCTGACAGTCAACAAAGTAAATTCATATGTTAATGATGTTCCCCATTTTCCCACAAACACTCGTCTGTGCCATTAGTCTATCTGAGATAAATAAACTCAGCAGTTCTGAATAAAAAGTGACCCACACAGGCCGCTGTTCTTACTGCAGATGACCTTCTGAAAACACTCAGACGGCTTGTTTATCTTTTCTTTTACTTTTAAATCACTTCTTGAATTTTTCATTTAATATTTTTCTCTTAAAAAAATTACATTATAATTGGCAACCTGTTTCTCATTTGCATCGAGTCTTCCTGGGCCCCCTTTGAGGAAGAGACAAGTTCTTGGTTTTTGATTTATTATTTTTGGCTGACTGCTCACATTGGAGACAATTTCTTTGAGAAACAGTCAATTTGCTAATCTACGTGGAGCAATGCAACAATCATTTTCACTTCAAAACTTCACTCGAGTGAGCGTCTGTTTAGAAATTTGACTTGCATGCAAAAAGCAGTTGATGTTGTTTTCCTTTTTGGTCTGATCAGTTGGGAAACTCTGGTAAAGGATGATTGGTTAAATTAGACCTAATACTATAAAATGTGATGTGGAGCGTGGGTGATATTCTCTGAACTGGAAAAATATAGAAACCTTGCTTCCTTTCCTGCAGGTTATACAGATATGAGGGCCCTGTAGGGAGGTGGAATGATTAATTACTTGTTTACTACTGAGTAAATGCTCCCTCACCTCTTATTTAACCTTTTGCTGCTGAGTGCTCATTAAAGGAACTGGTTGTAATAGAATGGACTGTATTTAGCCTTATTTACATAAAATCACTGGGCATGTCTTTAGCAACCTTGTTCACTGTGATTTCCCCGAATGGCATATACTATGAACAATTACTGCTGGGCTGATTGATTCTATATTAGCTAAAATGCTATTAAGCCAGGTAATGTATGTTAAATGAAAAAGGTAAGGCTTGAATCTAAAGCAGCACATCTACTCATGTTTGGTTTCTACTTGGTGCATAGGAACATAAAATTGAGTTCAAAATCTTGAACCCTATTAGCTGTAGGCTATGTTGAAGGTATTGTCGCTACTTTTGAGTGCTCGCCTTGGTTCTGGCTTGTTTTTTCCCCCACTTTAGTGTAGGCTATCCAGATCTTATGTCATTCGATTTGATAATACGTCCAGGTTTGTTCTGTTTTTTTTTTTTTACACTAGACTAGATATCAAGGGAAAAAAAGTATTATGAAATAGCTTTTACATTTATTTTACTGCAAAATACTAGTAGTAGAGATACATCTTAGACTTAATGCCAAATAGAAATAACTGTCAATATTTTATTCACTTAAGTATTCCCATATACTACCCTACTTGAAGAGAAGGCAAATGCCTCCCCCACATCACCACCAAACAAGGGTCTTGGGCCCCTTAGATTCCAGGATCACCACTGTCTACTTGCGCAAAGGTGACCTGTACTCATTTTTTGACCACAACTTTTGAATCATTAAAATAAAAAGCAAATCCATCATTTTGGGTTTATTTCTCGTACAAAGTGAGATGTAACCTCAGCTCTTTGTTGGAGACAATCCAGACATTTGCTGTAATTTCAAAACTAGATTACTCTTTGGCACACCGAGAAACAACTGATTTCTTTAGAAAATGTAAGATCTGCTGTTTACTTTGATATGCAGTATCCCTACATTATCAGATGTAAGAGACTTTCTTTTCTTTGCAGAAGTTTTGATATGACATTTCCATACTGTGGTATGGTTGATATGTTAATATTAGCAATGCATAGGTAGGAATGTATTTAGATATTAACACACATATGAAGTTAGTACTTCATGAGTTATTTAAACAAGAGTTATGAGTGCAGAGATGGATGTACAGTTGTATGTAGATTGTAACTGTGATTAAATCGGTTGTGATGTGTGGGATTATCTTGATCTTTCGACTGACATCATTGCAGCAATTGTGAAAGAAAATGATTTTGTTCACTGAAGTTACTAGTGCCTAGGTAAAATGGCAATAATGGTTTTCAGCAGCAATGTGATGAAAATGAGAACCTGGTTTTCCTTTCTGGATCGTTTCATCAATGTTCCACCCCCTTAGGTAATTATAATGACCATGCTGGATTAGACCTTTGAGTACTGCGTAGGTGTGGACAGAATGAGCTTCACTGAAATCTCTCTGACCTTTGATTCACCTATTAAGGTTGGAGTAGTTGACCCCGTTATCATTTCATGCAGCTTGGTTACTCAGAACACCTGCATAATGCCAGATTCACACAACAAAGTATTTTCCTCTGGCAAGATGATCATAGGGTCTGATTAGATGATTACAGAGTCAGGAATTCTTTCCATGCCAAGAAACATGACAGACGGAACGCTGGTCGCCAAACCAATCATAGCATGCCGTCTTTCCCAGTGTGCGTGATATCAAGAACAAATGCTGTGTCTAAAGTCGCTCCACATTCACTATATAGTGCGATGCATTTACTGTCTACCATTTAGTTTGAGTGTCTGAATTATGTGTCCGAATGTATCCCTTCTATAGTTCCTCCAAATATTCGACAATAGATATATAACCCTAACCCAAATAATGATGTTTGTTACATGCCAGAAATCTTAATTTACTTTTGCATAAACTACTTTGTCTACATACATCACTCGACACTGTTGTCTCCATGAAAAAGAAGGCAATGAACTATAAAAGAATATCTCGATGGTATAACGAACAATTGCGCATCTCAAAGCAAACTTCAAGAAGACTGGAAAAGCAGTGTCACTCCATTAATTTCTAAAGATTTTCACCTACCCTGGAGAGACAGTTTTATCACATGTTAAAAAGTGATTCGTGGGACAAGTACTGCTTATTATTTATCTATAATAGCGGAAAACAAGAACAACCCCTGGTTTCTTTCCAGCACTGTAGCCAGTCTGACAAAAAGCCACAACCCCGTGAAGCTCTCAGCAGCTATGACTTTATGACCTTCTTTACAAATAAAGTTCAGAATTTTAGACAAAAAATCATGAACATGTCTTTAGGTGCAGTGGCTCTGGAAGCGTCTGTAGGACCAGACTTATACTTAGACTGCTCCTCTGCTGTAAAACTCTCAGAGCTCACGTCAACAGTAAATTCTTCTAAACCAGCAACATGTTGTTAGACACTATCCCAACCAGATTGTTCAAGGACATCTTTCCTTTAATTAGCACTCCAGGATTAGACATTATCAGCCTCTCTTTATTAACAGGTTACGTACCGCAGGCTTTTAAGGTTCAGTACTACTGAAAAAGCCAACTCTTTACCCAAACTCTCTACCCGCATCCAACAATATACGTTGTAAGCCACTTATGTGACCAGCTGCACAGAAATGGTTCGTATGAAAGTTTCAGTAAAGATTTATAATGTATCATAGTACAGAAACAGCACTGGTGAAGTTTACCAATGATCCTCTTATAGCCTCAGACAGTGGAATAGTTTCTATACTTATTCTACTGGATCTCAGTGCTACATTTGATAAGGTTGATCACAGCATCTTATTACAGAGACTGGAACATGTCATTGGGATTAAAGTAACCAAACTAAACTGGTTTAAATCATATTTATCAGAGAGATTCCAGTTTGTTCATGTTAATGATGACTCTTCCACCCACACCCAAGTTATTTTTGGAATTCCACAGGGTTCTGTGTTAGGACCGATATTATTTACTTTGAATGGCATTGCCTTGGCCTCCCTTTCTACTGTGAGGAACCTTGGAGTTATTTATTTTTCTTGGAGTTATTTTTGACCAGGATATGTCCTTCAACACACATATAAAGCACATCTGTAGGATGGCCTTCTTTCACCTGAATAATATTGTCAAAACCAGGAACATCCTATTTCAGAGTGATGTTGAGTGATCCTGAGAAACTAGTTCATGCATTGAGGCTCGACTATTGTAATTCCCTACTATCGTGATTTTCCAATCGGTCTCTTAAAAACATCCTGCTAATACAAAATTTTGCAGCCAGAGTTCCTTCCCACCGTCGCCGACTGCTTGCTCAAAGGGAATCCAAATCCCTTCCTGCCTCAAAATGGCTTTGATACAACTCTACACCATTGCTTCCTTCAGAATGTGCAGATCTATTTAGGTCTCCGGTCCTTTATCGATTTACCCATTCCTATTTGCTGCAGCTCAAGTACACCAGCTCACTGACTACTCTGATTGAACACTAAAACTATTCTGCTGGAATCCAATTCTGAATAAGAATACTGATAAAGACAGCCCTACCCTGCCCGCTGACAGGATTGGTTCTTTAGGTTTGCTACATATGAAACTCTGAAAATCTGAAGTTGTGTTTTTGACCTTCATCAGTGAACTACAGTCTTAAGGTGAAAATGTTTAGCCACTGTGTTGACTGCTTATTGTTCTACCATTCAAACAACATAATATGAATATAATAACAAGTTAAAACACTTGGTTTACACCAGAGGGGGTCTTAACTCAAGCAGTTGCCATTGTTTGAAGAGAACAGCTTGAGGTTATTTACTCTTTTGCCCATCATTCACTTTGACATGGTAACAGTTGGGAGTGAACTATCTGACACTGTTATCGTCAACTGTAACAATGATGTCTATTGACAGCTTTGATGTCTTATGTCTTTCAGGTCAGGGTTTCGTGATACTGTGTGAACACAGGATAAATCTAACCTGAGCAGTAGTGTGGAATGAAACACCTGTTCTAAGAAACCCAGTAAACACAACATGTTTTCTGCTGAACAAACTTAATTTAATGACCATGTGTTCACATGGCTGCATCTCTAACATGTGCACATGTTTAAATGGGTAAAAATACAGATCAGCACTTGTAACAGCCTGTAATTAAATCCAAAGTCAGACTGAAACTTCAATATATCAAAATCAGTCCATTTCTCTGGCTGAACAGAAGAGCATTTGTAAAATCAGGACACGTGCACAGTACAGGGAAAAAACTGCCACCATACAGCCTGTCCTCTCACTGAACCATCAGTCCAACTGTTCCAACAAAAAGGCTGCACACTCATATCACTAATTCACCTAAAAAAAAAAAATTAAGAAAGACTGCATTGGTTTCAAATTGTGGTTAAAGGATGGAGGAGGAACCTGATTGCTGACCAGCTGATTTCAAAGTTTCTTCTAATAAGCTAGTTTCTTGTGTGAATGTAAGTATATATTTTTTTTATCCATCCTTCTAGTTATCCACATCCCTCTATTATAACAGGTTAGAGTGTGGCTGACACAATATCAAATAAAGGGAGCAGCACATCATTAATCAGCGGTCCACTTATTAATCATTATCTGCACCTGTGACTCTGAGTCTCCATGTCGAATCAGTGGCTGTTTCATTGCTCACCAGTTCCATTGAACAAACTGGTCATTATCTCCAGATGGAGTCTCTGCCAAAATCGAATCTTCTTTTTATCTGTCGCACTTTTTTTTTTTTTTACAAGCGGACTATTCTCTCCTGATTGAACTGTCTTTTAAAGCTTACTGTCTCTCAGTGTGACAAACTGGTAGTGACCGACTGTCAGGCTGACTGGGTGCATATAAACAATGACAAATAGGTGGCACGCTCAAACTGCGCCCACCTCCGGTAAAATGCATGATATGTGACTGCCTGTGAACGTTACAGCTACTCTTTAAATAACTACAGCAGTTAACTGCAAATCATCTTATAACATGGGTCACTGCTATGAAGAAATGCTGGACGGTATCTCAAAAAGGGTCAAGTAATGAGGTTTGAGTGAAGCTTGTGCACTCAAAGTGCTAGAATTAATGAAAATATGATAATGTCTTTTTTGTTGAAAAAAAAAATCAGCGAAATGCTTTCAGAAAAGAAAATGATTTGACACAAGAATAAATAGTTAAGTGTGCTCTTTTGCTTTGTTTGCCCAGGACAAGCTAACAGCTTCCTGCATTTCAAGAAGGTTTCTGGTAAACCAACTACAAGCCTAACGGACGGTGAATTATCCCACCACAAAATGTCTGCACTTCTGTTACCTTGATCAAATTATCTTATTTGTATTGAACTGCAACGGCACCTCAAGGCCTTAAAGACAATAGGAGTGCATTTTTGCCTCACAAATGACTTTGTGATTGGGCAAAACATGCTGATGTGCATTTTTGGGGAGGAGTGTAGAATAACATTAGCGGTTTGGTATAGCCAGAGGTGGAGAGAGAGAGATTGGTAATTTGCAATAATTACATTAAGAAAGCGATGCTGACTTAAAATGGAATAAACATGAGTGCTTAATGCACCCCTACATTATGCTCCCCATTTCCCCTGCATTGTTCCTAAGAAATTGGGCTTCTGAGAATTCATAATTACTTGTTTTATTCTTGGCTTAGCTTATGAAAGATTAAAATTACGTTTAAGGCAGCCTTCTCTCTGTGTTGCTGCAGAAGTGCTTTTGTGTGCCAATATCTGAGGTACTTATCACAGAGACTGATATCTCAGAACCGGATGCTCATGGATACTCACGGCTACTCTGCCAAATTTGTCAGCTTCAAATGTAACATCTAAACTCTGTTCAGACATGCTGGGCCCGTGAAACCCAAAGGAGCCCTCTAAAGAGGAGATCGAAGGGACCAAACGGCAGAAAATAAACGGCGTGGAAAAACATGGGCTTATGATAACTCTACAGAGGAATGGTTTGCTGGCCCTGTGCCTTTTGATATCAGTTTGAATTAGAATGATATTATTGATTTTCGCAAGAGTGGCCTGACAATGCGCCTGTAGACGGTCCTCAGAGAGGGACGAGACAGAAACAGAAAAAGACGAAGGGACGGAGGGAGGCTGGGAGGGAGGGAGATAAAGAGGCAGAGGAAGACGGATAGAGGGAAGGAGGGAGAAGAATAGGCAAATAGGACGGGGGAGTGGGGGCGGGATAAAGGAAGAGCAAGAGGCATAAGCATGAGTGAGGGTCTGCTCGCAGAAATAGAACGACTCCCCAATCAATTGTGCGTCAGTGGCCCTGCTGTGAGACTGCAGGGGATCCCTCAGCGGGAACACATAAGAGAGAGGTTGTAATAGGCCAATACATTCGATAAATGGCATTTACTGCTATGGAAATGACTCCAACCTGGCTGGAGGTCGCCCACAGAGCTGGCAGCAGGTTTGTATTTATAGTCCTCCCCTCCACCTCGCTGTGCAATATCTGTAACACCCCGCCACCACCACCAGCAGCGCGCATACACACACACACACACACACACAGACACACACACACACACACACACAAACCACCCTCCTGCTCCTCCAGCATTGTCTATCTCATCCTTCTTCACCTCCTTTGGTCTCAGGGATCCTTCATTTGATATCCTACCACCCACATACCCAGCTGCCCCTCCTCTCCTGCCACCGGTTGCTGGCGTCCACAGTGTTCCAAGATGGCGCTGCTGGAGACTCGCCACCTCCCGTCAGCGCAAGAAATGACCTGCTGGTGAACTAAGTGTTGCCTGGAGAGTGCGGAGGAGGAGGAGCAGTCAGGAAGGCCACAGATCAAACAAATCAACACTGCATTCAGCACGTTGGCAAATTTGTGGACATGACAGACATAATTACTGATTATTTTGAGTTCAGTTTATTAATTAGCGATTAGTTAGATCACAGCACAAGCCCTCTGCTTTATTAATCAGCTGCTCTATTCAATATTAAAAAGGAACGTAACCTTGATATTCTGGTGGGCGCGTTCTCTCGTCCCTCTGAGCTGTGCTAAACAGGCTACAGGTTTTGAATGATTGTTTTTTATGAACACTATAGTCTCTCAGCGTTTACAGAAACTCCATCCTTTACTGTTGATAGTCAGTCTGTTACACTCATGACTGTCCCCAGCGACCATCGCAGGTCGGACCTAAAATTATTCTCAACATGGGGACATCAATTATTGAATTTTATTTATTATATTATTTATATTTTATTTATTTATTATTTATTGAATTTCCCTTCTGAGATAAATAAAGTATTTTTCATTTCATTTCATTTCAATAAGCAACTTAAATGCTATACATACATAGAAATGCAAATTCATGAATCAAAATAATAAAGTATTGCTAATGATGAGAATGGATTAATAATTCATTAAATAATAATGAAGACTTTGCAAAAATCCCCCAAAATATTGTGTAACAACTCTTATTTACATAAACATCTTACCAAATTATATTGGTCAGGTTAACCACGCAAGTTTGTGATGAATTGTGACAAGTTATTTAGAAAAAAAAAATTATAGACACACTTTTCTCCTCATCTCCTCAGAATGCACAGAGGGTTCCACCCAAAGTCCAGCACCCTGAGGCTCTATGAGCTACAAAAAGAGGGTGCGTCAGAACCATTATCCAGGATAAAACAAGGAGCATCCATGAATACATCAGGAAGATGCCCCCCTGGGATGAACTGCTAAGAGAATGCCTCAGGCAGCAGAAGACAGAGGGTGATGAGGGGGAAGAAAATCATGGAAGACCAAGCCCCACCATGGGATGCACCATCAGCAGATAGAGGGTGGGGCTGACATTAAGAAATCCAAAAAAAGGCTTCTGACAAAGGCTCTGATCATGGCGGCGTAAGAACAGGCTCTGAGCACCAGATCCATAGAGGCAGGGGTCTACCACAACAGACAAGACTCCAGGTACAGGCTGTGCAACGAGGCCTCAGAGACAGTCCTACACATGGTAGAAGGATGGAAGCTGCAAGCAGGGACAGTGTACACCAAGAGGCCCAACCAAATAGCTGTTATAGTGTACAGGAACACCTGTAGCTCAGCATGAGTTACAAGTTTCCAGGTCCCAGTGGGACACACAGCTGAAGATGGTTGAGAACCACAGAGCAAAGATCCTGTGGGACTTCGAGGTCCAGACTGACAAGCAGCTGCTGGCTTACCATCCTGCCACAGTGGTGGTTGACAAGGAGCAGAAGACGTCAGTTGTGGTATATGTGGCAGCTGACAGCAACATCAGGAAGAAAGAGCATAAGAAGATACCAGAGAAGAAGTACCAGAGGCTGAAGAAACAACTGGAACAGAGGTGGAAATTGAAGCCCAAAGTGGTCCAAGTGGTAATTAGAGGGAGTGCAGTCCTAGGAAGAGAAAACCCCAGACCTCTGTTAGCGAACTCAAGCTTGAGGTAGACGCAGACTACTCTCACCCCAAAATTACATATCCTGTAGAACTCCAGCTACAGTGGTTCTACTTTGCGCCAAATTACCCACTGCAGGCCACCATATTGTTTGTTTGTTTGGCTGTCATTGGTTAAATGCTCTAATAAACCCAGTGAACTCTTCCAGCCCGATAACACATCTCTAATTCTAACTTACAATGACTAAAGACAAACTTAGCAACAAGCTAGTTAATTTGGTGGAGTCTTTAGCCACTCTAAAACACAATTAAGCAAAAAGTAGAATAATTATTTGACTTATATTTGTCAGGTTAACTTTATGAAATCATAGTGTGTCAAAACTATTAGAGTTTTGGTTACAGCCATTCACTCCAAATGGCTCAAGCATTATTTACACCATGCCAAGTCTTATTGATAACAGCCATCGCAAACAAGCTAGCTGCTGTTCGACTCTGCTAATAGAACAATGTAGCATGCTCTCTTAAACCTATTTGAGTTTTCTCCCACAGTCGAAATTGGTCTGATATGGTGAGATGAACAACCTATCATTTTTAGTTGTTTTTGCTGAGATGTTTTTGTTATTTGGGATTGCAGTGGATGTGAAATAGCGTACTGGGACATTTGTAACATACTGAAATCATCTTACATCTTGCTTTATAAGTGGGGAAATAATGACATTTTGCCTTTACATCCCAACAGAATTATTACCACCACATCTGGCAGGTATTTTAATTGGTACTTAATAAGTAAAGCGGCTTTTAAATTATATTACAATGATTAGAGCCAAGCCTCTATGAGTCACTGCATGTGTTGGCTGGTGGGGTCATTATGTACAGATTTAGGGAGATAAGTGATCCAATACCTGGTCTTATACGGTTCCATGGTGACAAATGAAAAATGAAAATTAAAGGGATGCTAGTGGCTTGTTGGGCTGCTGGTGAAATAAATCATGTGGTAAACAGCCAACAGGTGACAGGGGGACTGATCTGATACTGATTATTTCCACAGAAGGAGATTGGGAAAATAATAGCAAGAATGCTTACACTTGGCATTTTTAATTTCCGTGGCTGGCTTTGATGTGGGTCCTGCAGTCAGTAATGCAAGGACATTTTCATTTAGAATAAAGATGCTCCTCTGTCTGTTTCCACTGTTCCCATTTATCTTGATGACTTAATTCCAGCTTTACTGACACCTAAAAAGATTTCACTATCCATTGTGTACAAAAACACCCCTCTTCTCTCCTCCACACTCTTTATCTCCCAATAGCGGATGAATAATTAATTCCTCATTCAAAGGAAAAGGGCAAGCAGACTCACAATGTTGTCTATGAACAAGTACTTATAACCCACAGACCATTGTCGCGTTCATGTCTCCCAGGGGAGCAATTCCAACACAATTTACTGAGCGTGAACATTAGACTGTCAGATCCAGGCCAGAGCCCCTGCCTTCCCAACACAACAACTCTGGTCAACTAATGCACAGGGGAGGGAAGACATTGGGGAAGGCTTTGCTTTCAGGTAATGGCTCTTAGCGATGCCTATTCATTAAACAGAGTGTCTGAACAATAGAGCTCTACGTAATGCATCTGCTTTACACATCCTGCATTATTTATGAGTTTAGAACAGCTCTATATTCAGAATGGGTTAAAAGCTTAAAGGTTGTTCAGGGACTTGGAGCTTTCAGTATAATGGTGAAATGCTAAAGGGACACTGATTAAAAGCTACAATAACCAACTTTTTCACAGCAAAGTAACAATAAATAAATAATTTATATTGTTACACTGCAGTAACTCTGCGCCCGTCTGCCATCCATTGTGTGTCTACGTACGTTCCGTTTCCCTAAAGGCGTCAGATACTGAACCCCTTCTTACGACATGTCGTTTGACCGCGTCTGACAGCAAATGTCTTCATATTTGTCGCTACCGGCCACGCTCAGGCGAAAAAACTTGTCGTCATAGAGAGGAGGAAGATGCCATAATGGTTGAAATGGTGATAACAGCACACACATTAGGACAGTCCTCCCTCAAAGGCATCCATAGTGTCGCACCTGGTTGCCCACATGAAAAATGTGAAGAGCAGCTGAGTGAAAAATAAAAAAAAAGAGCTTGAGGGAGAAGTTAAAACTCTGCTTTCTTTCTCACCTTTCGCAGCTCTGGCCAACTGCTGCGTTTTAAAATAATTGTGGGATGAAGACTCTTGATTTCTGACGTTGCAAAAGTGTGAGCAAAGTACAATTCGGATGTGGTTTGTCGATCTAACAGCACTTTTGCTCAAGTGTAATGGAGAAAAATAGCAAACCTACTACAGAGTTAACGTCACAGGATAAGATGTTTGAAAGACATAACAATCTTTTCAACTGGACCTTAAGTTGAGGTCACCCAGCCCCACCAGCCTCAGACACACAGAAAGAAATGCTTTACTTATAAGATACTGTAAGCTGCCACCAGCAGGTGATGCAGCCTTTTGGCCCGCTAACTAGCAAAGACATGTCACCGATGACCGAGTCAGTTCAAATTAATTGCTACAGAGGAATGTAGTGCAGGTATGTGTTGCCAGGAAATGTAACATTGGCAACATTCACTGTGCTCCATTGACGCTACAAAGGCTCTCCTCCATTCAAGAACAGGTTTCTCTCTGATTTTAAAAGACTCATTTCGAGACATTTGTTTCTAGAAAACATGGTTTGCAAACAAACTGCATTACACAGAAGAGTCATGCAGACACCTGCATGTACATAATTCCATTAATCTAAGATTTAATGTGTGTAAATAAATCTAAAACCTGAATTTAAAGAATAACATTAACCATCTGTCCACAGATTGAGGATGGACTTCTGTTGATTTAATAGCTGTTGGCAAAAAAACAAAAAACAGCTGTACTATTGTTCAGAAATAAAATGAAATTATTGAAGCTCTTATGTTTTTATTACGTGCAGTGGTTATGCAAGCTGACATGCTTGTATATGACCCCTACGCCAAAAGGAAAATGTTCACCACTTTGGGTTAGACTGAAATATCTCAATGTCTATCTGATGGATCGAACTCTGTACAGGTGTTTATGGCCGCCACAGGATTAAACCGACAGTCTACTTATCTTTTCTAGCACCATAGCGTTGACATTTGTGTTTATGACTGAAACATTTTAACAATCACATTAGCAAACCTTTAAGTATTCATCTAGTTCCATAGCCAGATCGAAATCAGAATTTTTGCAGTACTTTGGACTTAAAACCTGGAAAATTATTGACATGCCCATTAGCCTCAGCTGTATTTTGTGTGTAGTGTTACGCTACGCTAGGGTCACAAACATACTAAGCGTTGCGCACATCAGCATTTAGGCAGCTTCATTGCGAGCATGTTAACTTGCTGATGTTAGACTTGCTGTTCCTCAGTAGCTACAGTGCAGAGTTGTTAACTTGGCTGGAGACAGCTTTGGTTTTGAACTGTCACCCGTGATGTTGTAATGAAAAACTGCTGTAACAAGAAAACCATTGACAGGACACCTCCTGCAAACAAGGTCAGTTTATGCTATTCCTACTACGGAATTTAATTTTAAGCCATTCCAAAGTAAAGTGTATGGGCTTAGCTGGCGCCTGTGGATGCAGCCAGTAGGGGACAACATGGAGGCTAGGAAACTTCTTTGGCTAATGTGCCAGGCCCGCAATTTTTTATTTTATTTTTTTTCAAGTGAGCAAGTGCCACTATCCAGTTCTCCTTAATATATCCATGCTGTAGACTCTTAAGTCTTCTTTAAGAGGATTAGATTTAAGTAGGGGTTAATGTTTTTTAATTTGATTTTCAGCCTCATTGTATTTTCATCATTTTTTGCTAGCTAACAAGCAACTGCGCATGTTAAAATTGCCACTATGAACATGTTAGCTCAATTAAAGAGCCTGTGTTTTACATTTGGAAGTTTTCCCTTTCCTTTAGCGTGTTATCTGCTTTTTTTTTTTTGCATATAAAAGTTCTGACTTACAAAGGCCATAGTCCATACAAATGGGAGCTGTTTTCTCCCACAGCAAACATTACGTTGCCATGTAGCGCATTTCAATAATGGCTGCCGACCTGCTTCCTCACAGTCCGCCACTATTCTAGTCACTGAGCCACTTTTGCTAGAACCGTCCACTTATTAAACCTGATTTATAAACCATTTCCAAAACCAAACTCTCCTTCAGATGACAAAAGCAAACAAGCAGTAAGGCACCACGGAGGGTTAAAAAGAGTCTAATTTCTTCCACCTCCAGTACGGTGATTAGTGTAGCTGTTCTCCCAGGTGGTATAATCAAAGCTGGAGTACAGGCATCCGCGAAAAAGAGGATTTACAAGGTTGAGGGGAGTTAGATGTTAGCAATAAACTAGCTCGTTGACTTTTAAAGATGTTATGCCACGTACTGGCTGAGGTATTAATAAAAAACAACGAAAAAAATAAATATATATATACAGGACTGACATCACCAAGATGGAAAAACTCAATATGTAGCAGCCAGGATTTGGAGGGTTGGTGAACATAATGATGTGTCGATCCCTGGCTGGCTACATAGGTGTCTGCAGTGTCTTCTAGAAGTGTGGAGAGTTTTTAATGAAGGTTTACAGTGAGGGCTAGTGAGGTGTGCAGCACCTACAAGTGCCCAGTAGACAGGGTACTTTGGGTGGCAGAGTGTTGAGGACACTGAAAATGTACAAAATCGCGGTCAAGGGGGCATCTCAGACAAACACCATTCACAACACAAGGTTAGTAATTAACTGATGCTGATGTGTGGTTTGAATTATTTGCAACCAAAAAAAAAAATCCCAATTCTAAACCCAATCTCCATATTGACCTCTTTGTGTTTAGACAATGATTTGTCTTTCCTGAAGCGTTGCAAAATTGGTGTCCACAAGGCTGTCGTGTGCAATGTGAGTTTTTAAAACCTAATGGTTCTAATTAAAGGCTGTGCAGCAGTAGAATGACATTTTAATAGCTTTTTTTGGGGAGGACTCAGATCGATTCTAACAACAAGACACAGAACACCGCAGCCTGTTGAGAAGATGAGAACCTCGGTCAGTGCAGTAGAGGCTTGGACCTGGACGCAGAGTTATGGAAGGTCGATATCAAAGTGGGTATTCAGAGATCTGGGGTTAGTGTATGTAACCAAGCTTGCTTTGCTGTTGTCAACCCAGGTAAGCAATCAGAGCAGACTGGGCTTTTCACAGTAACAGGAGGTAAAGGGAGCGTTGTATAGTGTTGACCACAAGAGGTGCAATGTACAGTATAAGAAAATACTGTGTTTTTTAACATTAAAGCATGTGAACGTGTTCTTAAAAAAAAAAAAAGAAAAAAGATCTAAGCATTTAAGTGTGCATAATATGGGATGTTTAAAGCACTGCTGTGTCTCTGTAAAACCTCACAGAGCTGTTAGCATTGCTGTAGACTTACTCTGCTGTATCCTGCTCCACAACTTTTTTTCTTTCAGTCCATATATCTTATTACCAGAACCTGCTAAGCTCGGCCTGGACAGCCATTCTTAACGTGTCAGATCAAGGTAAGACTCTTTTAGACAGGCTGCTCTTTGACTTTGTAATGTTAGTACGCCCACAGTAGCACACAATGTTTCTGGCTCACCAGGATTCCTCCTCATCCTTCAGCTCTGTCACTGCAAGCAGCTCAAGCTGACCAATCACAGCTGTTGTGGTCACCGCATGGCATCTCTGCGGTCCCAACAGGCAGTTACATTTTTGAGGAGGTCAGGTCCGGAGCCTCTACATGCAGCCTCTGCAACATCCTTGTATGCACACAGGGAATGCCGACTATCACGCACACACACACACACACACTCACTCACACACACACACACACGCTCTGTATACATTCACATAGATTTCATGCAAAAACTCACACACATTAACACATTCACGCAGAGTTGGCATCTATTTCTGTGTTCACAGTACAGATGGGGGTGTAGGAGTGATTTAATAAGGTGTGTGTATGTGTTAGAGGGGTGATAGTGGGGGTAATGTCAGCCTGCTGGTAAATCCTGTTCTTTATAACCTCGCACTTCCACCTATATCATCACCTCTCAGCTTCCAGCTGAGTTTGTACATGTGTTTTACAGTATTAATAAAATGTCCCACATGTACAGCATATTGTATCCGTATACACAAAGATAACAGAGGAAACAGCAGAAATATCATAGATACAAATTAGACATAATAAGGTTCACATAAAAATGAGGCACATTATTCAGTGTTTTATTGTTGAGATGCGTTATGTTATATGTGTGTTGCACTGTATGCAGCAGTCTCATTTAACCTGAATAGCTAGACCCACTTTCAGGCTCAATACCTTATTGTCCCTGACAGGGAGTTAATCACACAACACAATACATAAGAGAGTAAACAAAATAAGGCTGCAAACAACAACTAACAGAGGCCAAGCTGTAATTGGGTCGAACCATTTGATAGTGTGTCAGCTTGATTCATAATTTTGGGAAGGTGCTATTTCTCAGAGATTAAACATTTTTGTTCCATCTGTAGGGGCCACAGTGGCAGAGCAAGCAGACAAATGCACAGACATATGGTGAAAATGTAGAAAAAATATTCAGATGCGGGTTAAGCCTCTTATTGGCACTATCCAGCATGAGCAAATGCAGACACGTGATACACATCTGAACGGAAAGGTGGTAAAAAAAAAAAAAAACCCAGTATGTCAGCTCTCATATCATATAATGTAACACAGCACTCACTGTTTTGAACACTAGATGCATAAGAAAGCAGAATTCTAATCCACGTCTGTGATGTGGTGTTAACTATGCCACGTGATATTGACTTAGTATTGATTTAGTCTTTTGACTTCAATCTATATTAATTTTACTCAAATTTTAGTAATTGAATTATTTGTTTTAGTTTAGTTTTGGTCAATAAAAAATACAAACATTTTAATTTGTATTTGTAAGTGATTCATCAGTAATTTTATACCTCCTTAACACTTTAAGTAAACAGGCACTCTGGTGATACAACAGGCGAATTCTCCTCAGTAAATCCTGTACTGTTATTGTTTTCAGACTGTCTTGAGCAGAACTGTTCTCTCTGTGTTCGTCCTACTCACCTAACACTGGCATGACTACTACCGCAGGTATCTTTTCTGAAGAGCAGTTCACTCATCAGATGATTCACGCACTTGTTTACTAAAATCCTGTTTACTGAGTTAGTATGAAGAACATTAATACAGCAGTATTGCTTTAGTAAACATCTTGATGGAGAGCTGTCATTAAAGCTGGAGTCTGACAGCAACATAGAGATATCCATCCACAACTATTGTTAACATTACATCTATATCTATGTGTCATTTACAGTGTTAACTTCCATTTTTATAAATGTGTTTATGTGTTCATGATCATAGTTCATTTCTGCTGTTCTGCTTCTTGTCTGATTCTTCTGATGTTTTAGAAATTTGCTTCATAACATCAGGTATTCTGGGAGACACACAACTTCACTGAATGTAAGGTGCTTCTGATTAACACCAGGTCAGCTGTTTCTGAATAGGAAATATTTCAGGCAGCGCAGGAAACTTTCCCTAATCCCCTCCAGAGTGAGATTCCACAGATGCTGCAGCTCACCGACTAATGCTTCATTTTTTTTACTCGTTGATGAAAAATACTAAACATTTTGTTATAGTTCTCGTCTTAAAATATTGCTTTTTATTTAGTTTAAGTTTCATTTTGTGGTGAAAAATAGGCTGTCAACAGATTTTTCATTACATTTTGTTACATCACTGACAGCAGCTAGAGAATCAGGCATAGAACATCTTCCTCACTGCCTTTTTGACATCTGAAAGGAGAGTCACAAAGTGAATGGACTTGTCTGCTGAGATCAGTGGTGTAAAGCACAAATATCAGCCCCAGTAGATTGGGAGTCTCAGTGGGGCCCTTTACCCTTTTCACACATTGATTCTTCAGACTTTACTTGTAACTAAACCAACCAAGTTTAATTATAAGTTGTGGTAATCAGTGATGAAGTGAAATACAATGCAAATATGTATAGATATTTTTCAACATACTGCAGCTTCACTGTTAGATTTCACATCGATTACAGCAGAGTTTTATACGTTGAGCATAAAAAAGAAGAACCCATCTTATTCCGAATCCTACATGGATTTCTATTTCACTGTATGTACATACCAATGTGAAAAATCAAATCAGATCTCACTGAAATCATGTTCCATTTGTAAAAATTGAGGTAAATTACATTCTAACTACTGCAAACTGGTTTTGCTAGAAACAGAAGTAGTACAATGAAACCATTAAAATAGTGAGTTTTAAAACGGAAAACTCAGGATTTGACCCCATCACTCTCAAATGCTTTGTATTACAGTCATTTTAAATTCCTAATAATTTAAATCATTATTCCAGTAATGATGACAAAAAACAGACTATGTGGCGTTATTAGTGTATATCTTCTTTCTGATAAAATGACTTTTAGTAAGACACCTTAATGAGCTCAACTTGTCGGACATCCCTCAAACTAACTGCTATGATATCTGCTCGTTAGCAGTGCTGCCCGCCAATATTCAACCATTCTGAAACACTGCTTCCAAGCTGTGTTCACAAGAATGACATCTGAGCAGCTTTCCCTGTGATGGCTAGGACCAAACCTAAAAATCTAAACCATTAGCACCTTATTGACGGGGGATCTGAGGCTCTTTCATTGTTTCAAAATCAAGAAATCCTCCATTAGCTAATGATGTAAAATTTCAAATAACACTTGAGGCTTTATTAAGTCCTAGTAAGTTAGCTCCACTATTTCTCACACTGTAACATCCTTGGCTGAGACACACAAGTAAAATGAGTAACTGTCTTGTACCGAATTTCCATGGCTGACACTCACAATGAGCTGTTACTGTGAGAAACGTGGATCACAGCCTGCGACATGTGGCACAAGTGTTTTTTTTTTTTCCACAAGATGGGATAGCATGGTAAAAGGTGTTGATTCCCTTAATGATGTGTTGCAGATTTGAGTTTGCCATGACTGTGGGATGAATCACAGAACATACAGGGTCACATCCGATGTCACAAACTGCTTTCTGATTAATCACGCAGCCTCCAAAAAGCTTAGAAAACTCATGTAGACAAACGTTTCTATCTTCATGCAAATCACATCAATTAAGCCCTGTGTCGTTTCAGTGCTCCGAGAAATTGGTGGACAATGAGGTTGCTCCTCTCACAGCTGAGACATCAGCCTGCACACTTGTCAGCTGTGTAGCAGTAAAAGCTAGCCGAGCTCAAACGCAGGCTGATGGTGATATAGTGTGTATTGACACAGTTTTGTGTATTTAGTCAAGTATGAACACAGTTTTGATCCTACAGGAGGTGTCAAGCAGAGAAGTAAAATATTGGTCTGGGACATGCTTCAGGAAAAGTGCTGCACAGCCTGCTGCACTCTCCAGATGTGAATCTCCTGCACACACTGGAAGTGTAATAATGTGAGTAATTGAACATGTCACATTGCTACATATCATGTTTCATCATGTCTTACTAAATTAGAGAAGAGCCTTGACAGATTCTTATCCATGCAATAGGGAACAGATGTTTTTCAGAATTTTAATGCAGAATTCACTGCAATCAATCATCAGCATAGTGAAATTAAAATGTAAATGCAAACCAACTAAACCGCAATAACTGTACTTTTATGGTGCATGCACTGGTTAAAACTAATGCAGGTCTTGCTTTTTGTTTCCTGAGAATACCAAGCAGTCACTGCTGCATCATGGGCTCTGAAGGAAGCTACATAATTAAAATTAGGCATCAAAAATGTAAACGTTTCACTAGCAACAATCTAGTGTGTCTTCTGGAAATATTCTTCCGTGTATAACACTGGGTTGCCTGGACTTGGCATTCCTGAGGACCTACTATTGAGAATTACATGAGTAAGGCCTCATACCACTAACTTCTGCTGTCGGTGTTTGGAAGTATGAGGTCAAGACTCAGGAGCAAAGCGTTGGATGATGGAAACTAAATAATTCAGGGGGCCCCGAGCTAGGCAGGGGCCTTGATCAAACATCACACACATTTACTGTTCCGAGGTCCCAACAGGTGCGTCGTCAGGGGGCGCTGAATTTCTCATGATGCTCCTATTGGAACTTCTGCTGAACATAAGGTGGTGAATGTCCCAGCTGCAGCATCAGTGGTTCTGCGATGGAGTACTGAGGTGGTAGCTCAGTTTCTCTTGTTGAAAATACTATAAAATACTGTACCTCAGGAGTCCGGAGGGGTGCGAAGCTGTGGACGAACCGAAAACAAGGGAGTGCAGCACAAACAGACTTAAAGGCAGACCCAATCGATTCTGAATTAGAAAGTGCAGAGATCAGAGACTAAAAATCAACCGAGATAAAGAGAAGGTCGATGCCCAAGTTTGTGGCAGTTTGTTAAATACTTATTCTGATTTCCCACTGCAAGCACTCTGAGGCCTTTTATTCTTGTTTACATCTAATCATGTCACCCCACAGTAAAGATGTGTGGTTGGTTTTCAGCACAGAATCACCTAATTACTGAAGACACACTCAGAAAAGCAGGTTGCAAACAAATGTTTCTAACGCCGCGTTACTGGCTAAAGGCTACAAGGCATTTTTAAAAGCACTGATGTGACAAACAATGACCGTACTGACATGAATAACTAGTTCTGTGTTCCGCTTTATACCAGCCGTACTGTGAAAGATATGACCAAATATAACTGCATTGATGCCAGAACATCCACAGCAGAACAAAATCTCCTTTGAGAAATGTACCTTTTTGCATAAATGTGATGGTCTCATGTCTGAATAGCGCCTGAATCATTTTCACATGAAAGACACGATGTCGCTATTACAACGTTGGACCCGGTACCAATGCTGTAAGACTTCCACAAGCTGAATGGTCTCACATAAACATGTGCAGCAACGCAAGGTTAAACATCCATAAAGAGAGATTATATACTTGCTTGCCTCACTAAGAACACTATATTAAATTTAGTATTATTAATCATCTCCAAGTCGAAGGAAATCCATTTTACAGTATTGTTTCATTAGACTATTTTAAAGGCACCCTATGGAATTATTTTGTAAACAGCTGCATTACATTCACTGATCCTCAACCAAATTCATTGTGTACATCCTTCAGCTTTGATAAATGTGTTCTGTAAATTGTGTTCCTCATAAAAAAATTCCAATATTAATTAACAAAAAAAAAAAGGGAAAACCTTCTCTGAAAGTTGATTTACATTTTTCTCCTACCATATCCAACAAACACGGAGCAAAATAAGCATGTCATCTTTGTTCTTAAATTGCAAACATAAGTCTGATATTACCACTTACTTTAAGCCTGAAAAAAGAAAAAAAAAATCTGGCTTCTTTTTAAGGTAAATGGGTTTCTGTGTTCACCAGCCTGTTGCTAAATTTGCCAAGTTTATCTGCCTTCTGTTCAGTGCTGGGTAGGTAGTGTACAATGGGTTCATCTGAGGTCTTTCACTAAAAACTCATGCCTGCTGCTGCTGCTAGAAGGAGATGGTAAGCGTGGTGAGGCTGTACCGAAATAATTAAGTTACGCGCAAAGACTGTATAAAAGAGTGGAAGAAGCTTCTGGGTAGTGTTTTAGTCGAGACCACCTAAACTGAGACCAAGACATGGCCGAGACCACAATGTATCAAGACTGAGAGTCAAGACCAAGTCAAGACCAAGACAAAGCGACACCGAGTCAAGACTGAGGCCATACCAAATTTAACTTAACCATTTTATTCAACACTTATTCAATGTAGTTTTAAAGAAAGTGTAAGGTTGCCTGTAATACTCTTGTTTGCAACTTCAAGCAAACATTCAAACATCCAACGTTCTCGGTCTGCATTCTTTTTAATGGCCAACAGGGGGCGACTTCTCTGAGTGCAAAACCATTGTTCAGTTGTATAAAAATCAGTGAGAAAATGACTGTACTTCTTACTTGATAGGCTACTTCAGTAAACGTTTTCTTAAGGAGTTTATGACTTCATCACTAGTTTCATGTTTTCTTTATTGCAGCATGATGATCATATTATCAGCTGAGGTCCCATTCAAAACAAAACAGACAGTAAAGGAGGGTATGCTTTAGAGAATGGCTGTCTAGTGATTCCTACCATGTAAGAACAAGATCTTGGCAGATCCACCTCTCACTGTATCACATCCAGTTTAAAAAAAAACATGATGGCAATGGCCAAAAGGCTAAACTCAAGTCTCTGTGGCAGCATTCGTGTTTTAAATACAGTCTATGGGCAGGATGTGAGCAAGAGGACAAACCAAACAAGGACCCTCTTGTAAAAGCATAACTCCTTCACACTACTAATGGCCAGGAACTCCTTAGGGCACCTTTAAGTCGATAATTTAAAAATTAGATTTTCTCTCTAAGGTAAAAGAGAAATCACCATTAGACAATTGCTTGTGCAGCGAGACATGATCAAACAGGCTGCAGAATTAAAGTGATAAAACTGATCATGGGACTTAATAGCGGATTCACTAGAGGTTCACTTTCTTTCCTTGCGATCATTACTTTCTAGTTCATGGGTAGTCTTTATCGATGCCACTGCTCCCTTCAGCATCCCAGATGCCAAATATCAGGTAAGTATTAGGATGTTTCCTGTTAAAATGAAGCCGTATGGAACATTTGTGTTTTACACATCAAGAAAATGTATGGCCTGACACATGTGCTGTACCTGATATCTGTGATATATACAATGTTTCCTCTAGGATTTTTTTTTCAGCAGCAGGGGCAAGCTCTCCAGGGAGTGTAAACAAATGACACTTGACTGTAGATTTTACTTTTACAACCTATTTATTGAATAGCCAGTTGGAAATAGTCTTTTAAAGGCTGAATGTAAAAAAATAAAAAATAAAAATAAATAAAAAAATAAAAATAAAAACAACAAATAATAATTTCTTGATGGGGCTGTAGAATCAGTGGCAAAGTTTGCACTCGGGCTCAGAACAATTAATTTTCTGGGTTGTTTTTTATAGAAGAGCTCTGAGGCTCTGTTGTAGGGAAACTCTCAGAGAGGCTCAGCAGCATCCATGGAGCTAGATGATCCCCCTGCAGCCTGTTTCTCAAGTCAGTCGTCACCTACAAATAGAAACAATGATCAGATTGTTTCTCTCAATTTCCGACACCGTAATCGTTTTTAAATTGTTTATTTATAAACATTGACATGTGTATTATGCAAAAAAATAAGAAAGGAAAAAAACACCGATGGAAACTCCCCATCATCAGTGTGGTAGAGCCATGAGTGGAACCACCTATTTCTTTCAACCCATGTAGGGTCCCAGACTGATAGCCTGTGCTTCCCTTTAGGTTCTTCTCCTCTACTCATCTCTCTCTCCTGTTCCTCCACTCTGCTCTCCTTCACTTTGTTCCACTGCTCCTCCCTGTCTAATGTTAGTTTTCTTATACGATTACACAAAACATTAATATTAGATCATTTACACTCACATCACATCTGATTACAAGTGTGATCACTATTTTATATTTCATGTTAGCGATATTGAGTTGGCACCGGGCCCAATTAACTACTGATATGCTACGCAATGTTAGCTGGCCATCAATATTTTGCAAATGTCTATTTAACTTGTAAAATCTATTCTGAGTTATCTTAAGTTAGTAAGTCTACCTTTTCTCCGGTAAGTCGCTGCCCTGTTCTCCAAGGCGACCCTCTGATTCTCTGACCTGGAGCCTGGCGCTGGACGTGACGTCACTTTCAAGGCCGCGGTAATTAACATCGTATTAACCTCCCAAAGAGTAGAGACTGAGCAAGATAGTTATCTGTAGTTTACGTTAGTACTCGTGAGTCGCCGACCCAGTGCAGGACTCTGCTGCGAAGGTGGAGACAGGAGGCAGTGGTGTATTTGCGACAATAAAAAAAAAAAAAGTAAATAAATAAAAATTTGAAGGAGCGCCGACAAGAATTTAGGAATGTCTGCCTGCCACTCCTAAATGAATGTAGAGGAAACCATACGTCCATACATACATACATACATACATATATCTGCCACTGACTCAGACTTCCATCAAAATGTGTTTATAGCAAGCACTGAAGTTCTGCATAGTTCAGTCACTTAATATGACTATGTCAAGTAGTAGTAATTTAAGTTACATAAACCTTGGCTTTTGTCCATTAATGTGACTTAAAAAAAATCACTGGATAAATAGTCAAGTGCTGTGCAATACCACTTTCTCATTTGTATAAATGATAAAAGCCACAATTCATCAGCTACTTTAATTTATAATGTTTACTGTTAGAAGGTATCAGTGCTAATTGTGTCCCTATAATTAGACTGTGTTTGGACATGACACTGTTAAACATAACAAAACATAACAATGACAAGATTAACAAGCATTTTGCAGTTTCAAACAGGTTAAACTGTAGAGTTAAACATAAAAAATGAGCGATGTTGTGCCCTAACGGCAGCTGATGTGCAGCTCATCTCTGTTTGCAAGGTACTGTAGGCCGATGAATAATTGAAACTGTGGATGTACAGCCACAAAGTGCAGCACTGGGCTGGCTGTGATAGAGCCTGGCTGAACAAACCGAGAACAGCAGGAGTGTTTTAGCAGCCTGGCTGCCACTCTGTGATGCCACCTCTAGTCTGGCAGGGACAGATCGCTGTGTAACGAGCCTCATTAGAACACAACTCCATCGCCACATCAAAGGCTTCCCTTTTTATACCAGGAGTGGGATCACAATCCTTGGGATATTTCAGCACCTACTCCATCCCCAAACCCTCACATCTCTCTCTCTGGGAGCAGGAGGAGGCAAAGTCAAAGTTTTGGGTCATTTTTAGATCTCTGCTGCTGAGTAGCGGAGGCGGTGCTGATTAATACTGAATTATGATAATGATCTGGAGGATGGGGAAAGGGCAGATGAGGCTTCTTATTATCTCCCCCGCTCAGGTGATGATGGATCCAGGCTGTGCTGCTCTCTGACATTGGGAGGGGACAGAGAGAGACTTTTTTTCATTTTGTCAAGTCAGCAGGCCCCAAATCAGGAGGATGTTTTTTTTTTTTTTTTTTTTTCTGGGCCAACACCATCGTCCACTTTTGGTCAGGGCACTGATGCTGGATTGTAAATATCTCAGGGAGGAGAGTGTGACCTCGTTTCCACCCGATCTCCGCCAAATACACACACACATATGCACCTCTCCCCTGTTTTGCATTACTCTAATTGGAACTCAAGGTATGCAGCCATTGCCAGACGCCCCCCTTTCCTTTCTCTGTCTGCGTGTCTCCCTCCTCCCATGTCAAAGTCACGTCTCAGTCTCTCTGTCACATCTCCGTCTCTCTTTGTCTGTCAGTTCTCAACAGACGAACTGGTGGTTTTATCTCGTGATTTGTTTTGTCTGATTTTGTCTCCATGGTGGATCTCTTTTGTAGATTGCAGGTGGAGACACTGACCACTGACATAAAAAGGCTGGTGAATCCCCTTTTTTCCCCACATGTTTGACAGTACTTCCCTACTGAATTTCAACCCAGATGGATTTGTTTCCTTTAAACATCAGTATGTTGTTGGATACAACACTTTTTCTGTGTCCTTGATCGTTGACGAATGAAAATCCAAGTCAAGCAAACAGCTATCGCCAGCTTTCAGGCATACACTTTTAGAACAAACTTTAATACCACTGCAATCCCATACACTCGCTCCCCTCACAACAGAATGTACAGTACAAACACTTTGGAAAATATCCACAGGAGTGCTACAGTGTTTCTGGGAACCACTAATAACTGTGTTTTCTCATGCATGTTTCGACAATGGAGAGTGCTGTAGAAGACAATCAGTCTTATTAGTGAAAACACTGTCAGTTAATAGAGTTTCTCAGACCAATCAGAGTTAGCAGCTTGCGAGGGTTGGCATCAGGTTTACAGATGACTTCAAAAATAGTACCATGGGGAAATGATTTTGCAAATGAAACTGGTAATAACTGCTATGTAAGTTTATCCCTTCTATATTATGCATAGATTATCTAATCACACACTTTCCATTGTCCACAAAATGGCCCCAAAAGGCCCACTGCCTAGGTAGCAGATCTCAAGCTTGAGTAGTTGTTTCTAGTAGTCGAGGGTTATTATAAGACTCGATGTCACGTCAGGTTACTCTGTTTTTATCTTTGTCGTTTTACATTAGAGGTGTTCATTTCAAAAATCAACACAAATCTTCTTCAACAGATTCTTAACCTGAACTGACTACATACCATTGTTACTGCAGAATCCGTAGCCTTTATTACCAGAGCTCCTTTCTGGCAACTGAGAGTGCGGTTAACAACTCAGCTGTGATTCATGGTGTGGAACTTCTGTGCAGTGCTTGTACTGACTAGTTTTATAATGAACTGAATGTAGCAGCCTGGACTAGCAACAGAGTGAGCCTGAATTAGAGCTCAACACTGGGATACCTGAGCAATGACACGTTCACTTCAGACTCCAAAACATTTCTGACTTCAACAAACTCCTATTTTTAAAAAAAAAAACAGCATTGTTTCCCTTGAAATACTAAGTCAACATTTTTTCCCACAAGTCATTATGATTTTATTTGCTAAATTCATTCAATCTGGGTTGGAACATACTTGTTTGACATATCTGGTCTAGAGTGGCTGATGGGTTGTTTTGATGAGGTAGCCAGGAGGATGGTTCAAACTCCAAGCTGCATACATGTTGTTTTAATTCATTTATTTTATCATCGTGGTTGGTGGATTTGTTGGTGGATTGGGCAATACATTTTCCACAGACAGATGTCTTGGTTGCTCTTTTTTTATTTTCATTTTTTTTTAGTTTTCATTACAGCTTGTTCATTGGTTAATTGTATTAACAGACCCTGGAGGAATTTACATTTTTCTTTCATTTTTGGTTAGGTACATGTTTGCTAAGTAAAGTGTGTAATGCATCTTACCTATTTGTTAACCTGCTGATGATTCTGTACATGTTAGCCATGTGTTCCAATTAAGTTTGAAGTGTCACTCCCCATGCTGCACCCTGCCTTCAGTATTTGGAAGGTGTCAACAATTGCAGGCCACTAGAAGTTGGCCTTAAAAGTGAGTCCACCCTCTTAAACCTCCATAAATTAAATGTTTACAACCTGGTACAAGACAATGGTTTTGGTCTTTGTAGCTAATTTTCCTGTTCATGACAACTGTACTGAAGATATGGATATGTTTTTTTATATAACTCCCCCATTTAAATTGTATTATGGCTTAACGGTATTAACAACTAGGGCCACGTTGAATGTCAGGTGGGGAACCTCATAGGACAGTCCATCTCTTTGTTCTTTTTTGTTTTAACCGGGAGTTAGGAGGAGTCAGGCACTGCCGAGACAGTGATGGTCAAAGCCATCACAGTGAGTGTCAGAACTGCTCTGTAGGAAATATGTTCATCCATCTTTATATACAGTCAAGAATGCAGAGCAGCTCACAGTGGCAGTTTTACATGCTTTAATATGCCTTTATGCTGTAGGTTGTTGCAAAGTTCTGCATGTTCTAAATGTCAAGGTTTTGACTGATTTACCGTGACGTGTATGATTAATGGCTTTGCTTTAATTCAGATTGTACAAACCAGTGTGACAGCTTGTCTACACGGGAAGTGTTTCAGACATGTTTTCAGTTCTCTGGCTCACCCACGTGCCACAGAAAAACTAAGCTTCTATTTAAATCAATACAGCTGTCTGCACGAACAGCAGAACCGATTGCGTTTCATACCCGCTATATACAATTCAAGTCTATTTCCTCAGGTTTTTTTAAAAGCATAAAATAGTGTATTGTACTCTCGATTGGGCTATCGGGCTGCCAAAATGCACACGACCTACACTCAGATCTGTGCCTGGATGCAGTCTGTGGAGACACTAAGCTACTGTCATACCTTGAGTTGATAATTTAGGTCATTTATCCAAAAGCCCAGCCTGCTAAAATCTTCTCCGTCGAGTCACAGCCGTTTGGAAGCCTTGCTGAATCTGGTCATTTTATATTTGTTTTGAAAGTCTTTCTTATACTTTTACACTCTTGTGTTGCACCTGCTGTCACATTTAAACAAGAAATCAAGTCGAAGAGCAATGTGCAGTAAGCAAGGTGAGACTCAAACTTCAGTGTGTGTTTAACCTGATGTGAAAATACAGATGCTACTAAGATTACTGTTGTTCAAAACAGGAAGGAAGTTTGGTTGTGTAATATCAGCTATCCCCCAAGTTTAAATCAAAGTCACTTTTTATTCTTTGTCGTGACTTTAGATTATTACAGGAAAAGATGAAAGGGCCTTCAGCAGAGGAGGAAAATCCACACTTATGACACATGCGCTAAAGACTGTAATTTTAGTATAACATTTTAAGCCCTGGAATTTCACTGTTAAAAAGTAATTTAATGAAATATAGAATACCAGCGTTAACTAAAACTACCAAAACCAAACAAAGTGAACTTTTTTAAATGATCAAGAAGATCCTGGTCCCTCTGTCCCGCTCTTTCTGTGCCTCGCTCTCTCTTCCTAGATCAAAGTAGTTGCTGTAGTCATTCCAGTGCTGTTTAATGAACATATTTCCAGTCCACCCACATGCTTATTCAGAGCCGCCCACATCAAAGAACTTAGGAGGAACCTTGACTGTTGCTGTGATGAAGACTAGGCCTAACGCTCCGTTATTCCAGCTCTGCCTCGGGCATCAGCTACAGAGCCTGGGAGTTCCTCGGCTGAATGTCCTCCCTCCTGACAGAGGAGAGGGCCTAGGCCACAATTAGGACACCGTGCAGAGATTTTCCCCAAATAGAAAGTAAAAATCAGAGGTCAGGTTGTAAACTTTGGTAGTTGCGGTCTCTGCTGGTGTATGGCAGCATGTCTCTGTGAAGGCAGAAGCGGTACCTTTTTCTATTGCCTTTACTGGAAACCTTGAATAAAGGATCAAGTACATCATGCATGGATGTAAATCTGATGTCAAATATGTACACACACACTGTGTTTAATGTTCTCATGTTTTAATCTCTGACATTTTTATTTTTTGTACATGGAAATAAAGATTTTTATTTGCTGTTCTATCCTCCTCTGAGCAGGTGAACAGTAATGACACCGCAAGACTGTAGAATAAAGCGATTTCTACATGTGTGTGTATATATATATGAAATGAATGAAATGAAAAAATGAAAAATATTTTATTTATCCCAGAAGGGAAATTCTATATATATATATATATATATAGTTTTCCCCTTCAGACGCTCAACCAGCATGTCTACAAAGAGATCCTGTGGCAATCGCTTTGTTCAGTGCGCAAGAAGAGCAAGAGTTGTGGCAGGACAAGTTGTGGCTGCTTCCCCATGACACCACGGCTGAGAAGAACATCGCCATGCTGGAGCAACCTCCCAACTCACCCCACCTGGCTCTGTGTGATTTTTTTTCCTCTTCCCCAAGCTCTAGGGGGTCATCAAGGGGACCCATTTTGAAGACGTGGACGACATCAAGATGGCTGTGATGACGGAGCTGTGGCGTGGCAGTGAAGGCTGGGGAAGTGTGTTAGACTCCAGGGGGATTACTTAAAAGGGAAAAACTTGTAGTTAGTAGCTGGGTTTGAAATATATATTTTTGTGACACCAGTCCTAAAACGTTTCTGACACACCTTGTATATACATACACACTGTTACCCATAAAGCCAGAATAATTTTTGTTTTCAGACACATTACTTATCTTATTTCTATTTATACACATCAGTAATCACTCTTGAACAGGTGCAATGATTACATACTGAGTCCCAGTTATCAGGTGAAGCAAATTCTGACTTCTGAGTCTGAGTGAAAAGTGAGATGCCCTGCCCATTGACACCATCAACAAGCTTGTGGACGTTATGCCATGATGTCTAAATGCATTGATCCATGTCAGGGGTGGCCATACTCAATATTAGTGACTGAGTTAAATTTAGAAGAATAATATTGGACATTCTAATGCATAAAATCCCCTCGAATAAGTTTCCTGTTTAAGGGACCAAGGCTGAAAAATTGAAACAAATCCTATTGTTCAGCACCTCCATTTTTTAAAAGTGAATTGTGGTTTAATTTTTACTGTGATATGTATTGTGTGTATATTGTGAAATCAGTAAAGTTTTGAGAAGTTATACACTTTATCTATCAAGAATAAATCACATTGTCAATCATTTCATGAGAAAAGGTAAAACAAATATTTTATTCAAACTTTATGGGCAGCTATGTGTGTGTGTATACGGTATATAAAATGATGACAACTAAAAAGCCATGATTTAATCGTTGATCACAACAAAAATTCACTGACTTTTTGGAAAACCACAGGCTGTGCTTCCACAGAGCAGAGAGGAGATAAGAGACAGACTAAGAGGAAAATCAAAAACACTAAATCAACAACAATAATAGTTTTACCAAAATGCAACATGGCTTAAAAACAGTACACAATTGAACAAGTTGCAAGTTGTTGTTGGAAGATACTTTCAGCATGGTGAAACATCTCTTTAGAGGAGAATGAAAAATGCCTGGTCTGCAGAGGTTCTAAAATTGTAAATAGGCCTTGTCAAATGGCTTATCTGTAGCACTGGTAACGCCTGTGAACACTTGATTCATTTATTTATCTTTGTAAAACATGTAATCAAAGAAATTTAACTTCAGTTTTTGTCATTTTTTTTATGGTTTATGGATTTTCTCTCTACTTTCAGCCATTGCTGTGCTTTTTCCATCGAAGTGTAAGACTTTATATTGCAGTGGGGGAAAAAAAGAGTCCACGGTGAGTAAAAGTGACAGGAACAATAACAACAACAACAAAACTAAATACTGCATGGGATTCAACAGGTAAAGAACAATACCGCCAATATTGTAAAATACCATATTACAAATAAAATTCTGGCATTCAAGGACAAAAATAAAAAGTACACAAGTATTATTGCATTTGTTTAAAGTATCAAAAGTCAATAGTACTGCTTAAAGAGGAATCGTCCCTGTGACTAGCACTGTTATTGTATATTTTATTGTTACGTTGCTCCTGTGGTTTCCAGTCTGTGTGTGTGTGTTCATGTCTGTTCATGAGTGTCTATGGGTGTGGCCACTACTCCTGACCCTGCATGACCTTTGACCTAGACACCAGTTCATCATTACCTCATTGACTCCTGCAATACCTCAACCCTGCCTTTCTCTGTGAGGCCAGCTTTCTAGTGTTCGTTGTTCTCTGTGACTGTACTAACCGTGTGTCTCCCTGCGCCTCAGACCTTCCTGTGTGTGCCAGCCAGCTCGCTTTACTCAACAGCCATCTGCCTGCAAGCCATTCCCATCTTCAGCCACGCTTCCTACCTAGTCCGCCGTCATCCTGCTCACTGCTCTCCTTTACCATCAAGCACCTGCCTTTCTGCCCACTCCTTTCTGCCATTCCGAGCTCCACTTTCCACCTGTTCAGCTGCTTGTTCACTAACGCCCTGCTGCTCAGCCTGCCTTCTGCCTCCAGTGCTCTCCTGCTTCTCAATCCGCCTGCACTTTGTCCATTTCCAAGTACCTGAGTCATTGTGCTCTATTTGGGTCCACTTGTTGCTACATTACAACAATCGGTGCTTAAGCAGAATTTTACTCACGTTTGTTGCTTGCTTACAGGTGAAACATTTCCATTTTTGAACCAAGAGGAAATGTCTGTTTAGTGGAATTGCTCACATTTCACAAACCAGAAAAGGTTTGTCACCACACATTTCATATGTTATGAGTTTGTGGATGTTTTATGTAAAATGGATTTTTTTAAAGCAGCTGCAGTTGTCAAATAAATGTAATAATAATAATAATAATTGATCAGATTTATATAGCGCTTTTCTGGACACTCAAAGACGCTTTATACTGTCAATTATTCATTCACACACATTCATTCTGGTGGCGGTAGCTATGATTGTAGCCACAGCTGCCTTGGGGCAGACTGACAGAGGCGTGGCTGCCATTCTGCGCCTACGGCCCCTCTGACCACCACCTCAAACAATCCATTCATATGCATTCACACCAGGCAAGGCGGGTGACGTGTCTTGCCCAAGGACACAACGACCATGAAACAGGTTACAGGGCAGAATCGAACAGCCGACCTTCCGATCATCGACCGACTCGCTCTGCCACCTGCGCCACAGCCGCCCCAAATGTGGTGAAGTATGTTTAAAGTGACTGGAACTTTAAGACCACCTGAGTTACCCTTCTGCTACCAAAACTGTTCTCTCCCGTTGGGGTATGGACAAAGACCCTCTGAGGGTGTCCTGCCATGTCGCTCTCTTGGGTCCTGTGGGTTGAAGGGTGGGGCCTCCATTGATTAAACTTTTCCAGCACATCCTACAGATGCTCGATCAGATTGGGATCTGGGGAATATGGAGGTCTGGACAATGTTTCAGGCCGTTTACCATGTTCCTGGAGTTGTTCAGGAGAAATTTTTATGGTTTGATGGAACGCATTGTCCTGTCCTGCTGCAGTAATGTTACCATGGGGGGTGAGGAATGTGCTTGGTCTGGAACAATATCTAAGTGCATGCCATGCATGAAAGTAACATCTACATGAATGCCAAGCCCCAGAGTTTAACAGCAGAAAATTGTATTGTAAGAGATGATCAACACAGCAGAAAGCTGAAACCGAATCAATCAAATGAAGCAGTGTTACCCTTTAATTGTACTGAAGTGCAGTATTTAACTAAATGTAATTGGTTACTTTCCACCACTGCTAAATTGCACTAGGAACCCATCTTTACTTCCGTTAATAGAGTCAAAGAACCCATCTCAAAGCTAAAACTATACCATTGATATTTCCTTTCCAATATGAAAAGCACTTTTTAAATGGAGAAGGCGATAAAGAAGCTGCAGATGTGTCTTATCCATGCAGACCTCAGTTAAAACAATGAGACATTAACTCCAATCTGACGTTTGTAGTCACACTTCTAGTTTTCTTTCTTCTAAATGATTCCTGATCGAATAAAATGATTTCCTCTACCCCAGAATTTGCACATTTAACGTGCTGGACTGGTTTGTAAGTTTGCTGTGGACACGATAGCTGTCAGAGTTATCATCAGCAAAGCTCAGCATTTTAAATGAGAAGGTGGTGGGAAACTCACACGTTCCTGACGAATCTGTCATGCTTAGCACCAATTTCAGAAATAGCAGTAATTTACCGTCTGACTAAAGCACCAGACGGGCAGATGGCATTTTTTCATGAATCACCTTTCCAACATGTTCACGACCAGGTGGTTCGGTGGTACCAAAAGATCCACACCAGAGACGGTAGAACTGATCCATTATAAATTCTTATGAATTACAAAGTAACATATTTTAATATTTAATTGTGTTTCTTTTGCTGGACATCTTTTTGCTATCTAGCAAAGGTTGGTGAAAATTGAAATAGGATCAGAGGAAGCCTGAGGGAGGATTTATGCACAGGAAAAAAAGAAAATAAGAAGTAGTGATGCTCAGGGTCTCCTCAAAACCAAGGACATAACTGTTAGTTTTATGGGTAGTTAACTGACTAATAAACAGATTAACTTTGATAGCTCTTACTTAGCTCTGTCAGTTGTGTAATTTAGAGCTCAGACTAAATCCAAAAATCAGTTTAAGAGTAAAAGAAGGATACATATAAACTAGCAAAGCAAAACAGTTTTGATTTGCACCCATAAGAACAAACATATATGATGTTACTGGTATGGTTTTGCTAAGGTTGAACTTGTAATCATTGTTTTTTGGCCCCTTGGGGGCAAAGCAACACACTGAAAATTCATTTTGACTTGTAAAGTTATTATTGTAAATGAGTTAGAAAACATTGCCTGCCTCCATATATAGCACAGAATATCTGGCTTTAAATGTGCCACCACGTAGTTGCTTAGTTTGTTTTCTGTTTAGTGCTGGCCAGGTGCAATCAGATAGAAGTCTATGAGAAAATGACTCTACCTCCCACTTTATTTATTTGCTCAGTAAACATCTTCCAAAGGGCTTGCTGTAGCCCCTTGCTAGTCGCAGACTTTTTGCATGATGTTTGTTGAGTATATTATGGTCTTGTTTACAATAAAATAGTTGATGCATCAAGGTATGGTTTATTGCATGGTTACACAGTGATCGTCAAGTTGCCCCCACTTTATATATGTGCATAATAGCCATAGGTCTTTTGTCAGATTCATCCTTTGTTAATCTCTTCCTGTTTCACAAGACCAAAATGGAAAAATTCAAAACTCGGAAATTCAAAACAAAACACAAACTTCCAGGGCTAAAAAATTAAGCCAGGGTAAATATGTCTGAAGCTGCAGTTCCTCTAATGGCCACTTGAGGCTGACTCCAAAAGCGAGTCATTCCTCATAGGCTCCCATCTTAAAATGACCAACACTACAGCACAAACAAACATGTTTACAGCCTGGACAGAAAGGTTTTTGCTCCCTGTAGTTAAATTTGTTGTTTGTGACAACTGTACGGGGGGTGATATATTTATATACCTCCCCCACTGAAATTGTATTAGGGCATAAAATAGGACATAATTACGGACATGGCCGCTCTGACTGACAGGTGAGTGCTGTCTTAGGACAGTCCTGAGCCTGGAGAGGTTTGCATGGTCCACTCCAGCTCCTTTGCTTATTTTTTAGCGTAGCTCGGAGTCAGGAGGAGTCAGTCACTGCCAAGATGGTGATGGCCAGAGCCACCACACTGAACATATGGGTGACACTATAGGGGCTTTCTTTATCTTTATATACAGCCAGTGTTTAAAACAGCAGACCATGAACAAATGGTGTATTCTCGGTGGCTACATATATATAGTCCATGGCCGTGAGCTGTAAAATAAAAATAACTCCACCAACAGAATGACAATAGTGCCCTCTTGCCCATGTTTGCATATGAAAGGTTATTTTATTCTTCATCTATTTATTCTACCTTCTCCTCAAGTAGCAGGGTTTTTTTTTTTCTTCTTGCAGGAGCTGTAGACACTGATAAAAATATCTAGAGCTTGTTTTCCTGCCACCCTGTTCATAGAGTGGGCTTAAAGACAGGCGACAGGAGCATCATGAATGATGTGTAGTAGTGATTGGAAGAACTGAAACTGTCTTGGTGTATGTAGTAAGTTAATTGATTTACAGCTGAGTGTAAGATATCTATTAACTTTTATGTCAAGCTTCTGTTATTTTCATTACTTTGGGATGCAGACCGTGGATCACAGTGAAGTTTGCAGCTGAAATATTTCCTGGTGTCTGGGGGGATGGGGATTTACACATTGTAAAAGCTGATTTGAAATTTTTTTTAGATTTAGTATTTCTGACATTAATTATTTTGGGCAAAATAAAACCACATAATGCTCAGGTAATAAACATAAGACTGTGATAGTTTTGGTAGCTCATGTGTTATTGAATGGGGTTGGGTTTGAGTATCATGATGTCAGTATTTCCGAAAGCCTGGCTATGGCCCTGAATATGTAAATACATTATTTTTTCAGCATTGCATCTAGTATTGTACAGGGTATTGATATTAATGAGCATTTCTTCAACCTGCTACATGTTGCCTTTACTGTCAAGAAACACTGCCAGGCCAGGGGTATATTGTAGAAGAATACACAAAGCAGGCCAAGATCTTGCACAAGTGTGTGGTTACATTTTTGAAAATGTGCAGGGAAGGCTCTGTAGGCAGTTCGCACAACAACCCTGTGAAGAACTGTACATTGTAAATCCACCATGAGGTTCTACACACAAGGATGTGTGAAATGTGCCACCTTTGGATAATGTCATTGTCCTACCCACTGTCAGAGTCTAGGATGTGTGGCCTTATATAGAATAGAATAGAATAGAATAGAATAGAATAGAATAGAATAGAAT
>NW_007578204.1:204027-228220 GCF_000690725.1 Stegastes partitus | reverse complement strand
AACTAAAAAGTAATTATGGTATAATTATATAGTATAGTATAGTATAGTATAGTATAGTACAGTACAGTATAGTATAGTATAATATAGTACAGTATAGTATAGTATAGTATAGCATAATATAGTATAGTATAATATAGTATAGTATAGTACAGTACAGTACAGTATAGTATAGTACAAATAATAAATATATGTGATAAATAGTAAAGACTATGGAGACTAATGTGCATTCAGTACCCGTAATGACTGCATTTCAACACAGCACAGGAAGAGTTAACAGCGTAATGGTTTAGGTGAATGACTGGTTCTATACATAATCAGCCACAATATTAAAACCACTGTTGGGGTTCTAGTCCCTAGCCTTTATTTTGGTAGTTGTATTTCCTGTGTGTGTTTTGCTGTGCTCTGCATTTTCAGGCTGGGCGGGGCCATGGTCGAGGAGGACTCACTCGCTTTCCACTGCACCTGTCCCGCATCATAATCAGCGCTGCTTTTAAGCTGGCTTCTCCCCGTGATGCAGCACCAGAGGATTCACTCCCCTACGAGTGGAAGATCGGCCACGCTTCTTCTCGAGTTCTCGTGCTTGTTGTTTGTTTGTTTAAAGCTGACCTCTTCGTTTCCACATTCCCTGCAGAGCCTCCTCAGCCTGACGTCTCTCCTGCCCAACCATCTCGAGTGACCCCCCAGCAGCAGCCCTTCAGGTTTCCCCCCCACTGGATCCAAGCCGTCACGAGCACCCTCTCCCTGGAACTCGGATTCCCCCCCCTGCACTGGAGCACATCGCTGGAGCCCCCTAAGCCTTCTCACCTCCCTTCACGAAGTCCAGCGTGCACTGACACTTCCTCCTCCTGTTTCCTTGGTGTCCTCACTCCTTCCCCGAGTAAAAACCCTCTTGTTGCAACCCACCTCCATTGTCACACTTTGGGTTCACTTCCTGTAATCTAGGAGCTCACTCTTAACAACCACTTGCCTAATGATATTATAGGTCCCCCTCGATCTGCTACAACAGCTCTGACCAAAGGAACTCCATAAGACCTTGGAAGGTGCCCTGTGGTGTCAGGCCCCCACATCCTTTAAGTCTTGAAAGGTGGACTCTCCATAGATCAGACTTCTTTTTCCAGTTTGTCCATTGAGATCTGGGGATTTTGGATGTCAAGTCGCACCTTGAACACTTTGTCATGT
Organism: Stegastes partitus; assembly: GCF_000690725.1. Taxonomy (NCBI): domain Eukaryota; kingdom Metazoa; phylum Chordata; class Actinopteri; family Pomacentridae; genus Stegastes; species Stegastes partitus. The sequence goes on along the minus strand of NW_007578204.1, from coordinate 227,041 downwards.
TTCTCAAACCATTCCTGAACAGTTTTTGCAGTGTGGCAGGGAGCATGATGTACATGATCTGCAACAGTGATTAGATAAGTGCTACATGATAAAGTAATCATTCAGTGGACACAGACACAACCATCCTCATAATGTAAATACAATGAAAGTGATTCCTTAGACCAGACCACTTTGTTTCTTTGCTCCACGGTTTAGCTGTGACACTCACGTACTGACTGTAGTCATGTTCAGTGGTGGTGGACAGGGGTCAGCATGGACCCTCTCACCAGTCAGCCACTGCGCAACCTCACACACAGCAAGCTGTGATACACTGGATGTTCTGATGCTTTTGTGTCACAGCCAGCCTTAAGGTTTTCATTTTTATAGACATGTCTCTGCTTTCACTCCTAAATCCAGTTTTGCAATCTGCCCTAAGATTTCTTACAAGCAACAATTCTTCTACTCATCATAGCATTTTGCGTGGAAAGGTTGGATGGACATCTCAGTGAACGTGACAGCCGTTAGTTTCTTTGTATTTATAGAGCCCAAAATGGTAACTTGCCATTATTTATCACTTCCTTGTTAAACTGGTCCTATTATAATTATTTGACTCATTCTAGTGATAACTCAGACTATCACAGGCAAACACTAATCATAAGAAACTATCACAAAATATCAAAATCGAACACACTTTTCCATCCATCCATTATCTATACACCGCTTAATCCTCACTAGGGCCACGGGGGGGCCCAGCCGACTTAGGGTGAAGGCAGGGGACACCCTGGACAGGTCCGAACGCACTTTTATCTTTCCTAATTTATTAATGAATATAAACTACTCGGCTCTTGCTACAGTAGCTTTTATGTGGAATTGGACAGCAAAGGCCAGCCTTCACACCTCAAGTGCATCAGTGAGCCTTGGGCACCCATTACCATGTTAGTACACCAGTTGCTATTGCCAAGACCAGCATTAGAAGGTAGTAACCACTGCATTCTAGGGATGCCTTACTAGACCTGCAGTCTAGGAGATGTCTGACTCCGTTGTCTAGCGTGGCCTTTTGAAAAATAACTTGTGTTTGCCAATTTTTCCAGCCTCAAACACATCAGCTATAGGAACTGACTGTTTACTTGCTGCTTAATATATCCCACTCCTTGACAGGTGCCACTGTAACAAGATAATCAATACCATTCCCTTCACTCCTCTGTGGCTTTAATGTTGTCACACATCTGTGTATGTCTGCTGTCGGAAAACAATTTATCTTTGCCAGGAATTCTGGAGGGTTGAAAAAAGAAGATGAGGGTAACCAGTGATAGGTGCCATCAGGGCAGGGCCCTCATTTCCTGAGAGCCATCAGGTGAGTTCAGCCTCCTTCGCCATTTCAACACACTTCACCCTGCCACAACGATGCCGCCTTAAACCTGTCAGATTTGAGTACTTGCACTCTTTTCAGTTAATGATACGCCAATAAAGGTGTATTGTAGTCGAGAAAGTAACACTGCGCAGAAATGATACATTTCCTTTGTTTAGTGTTAAATTGTGTTGCCATTCCTCTTGTCTAACCATTCAAAATGACTCAGCAAGTGTTCAGTGACAGGCCTCTTTTAATTTGTGTAGGAGCTTCTTAATGTTTGGATTATTCCTCCCACCTCACATCTCAGAGGAACAGCATAATCAAGCAAGTTTCTGCACACAGTACATGTAAAACTGCACCTTGTAGCTGTGCAATGCTGTAATCACTTTTGAAAACTTGACACTTGCTTGACACAAATCAGTAACACAAGGTAACTTGGACTTCTATGCCCTTAAGGGAAAAAAAAAAAGCCTGTGTATTTTCTGTTTAATAAAAGGGAAAGATAGGTATACTCTGACTGACTGTACAGCTGGTGATCAAGATGCTGTGTTCATGTGCTATCTTTGAATCTAATAACATTGCTATGGTGAATACATATAGTTGGATCCCAACAACAGTATGAGTTGGACAAAAGAAACACTGGACAATCCACCGTGTCTTTAGTGTTTTAAGACAAAACCACAAAAATAAAGATTTTACTTTTGAAAGTTAAATATATCATCTTCAAAAAAAGTAGCGATTTAGCGTTGCTGGAATGACAAGGGCTAGTTTTTAGAAAAGGGCCAGAATGCATAACGTCTTATGTATTCAAAGCCATTTTTCTTTGTTTATTACCCTCAATGCAACTCATATGAGTTATGCTAGTATGGCTAATGTAACTGTTCCATTACTTTCTGGTATAAATTAAAGACTTGTCGTTTTCTATCCATCCATCCATTGTCTTTCGCTTATGCTGGGTTGGGTTGCCGTGGCAGCAGGCCAAAGCAGCAGGATATTCCTGATGTCACTCTTCCCAGCAACCTTTTCCAGCAACTCCAGGGGAATCATAAGGCTTTCCCAGATCAGGTGAGATATATAACCCCTATAATCCCTCCCAGGTCTGGGTTTACACCCCCGGCTCCCCTCCCAGTTGACCTCTAAAGGAAGACAACCAGGAGGCATCCAAATTGGCCAAACCACCTCAGCTGGCTCCTTTCAACGTACAGGAGCAGTGACTCGACTCCCTCCAGATGTCAGGGCTTCTCACCCTATCTCTAAGGCGGAAACTAATTTTTCCCGCTGGTAGCCGTGAACCCATGACCAATCATAGGTGAAGATTGGAACATGGATCATCCGGTAAATCAAAACCACAACAGTCTGGTACAAAGCCCACATTACTACCAATGTGCTCCAGTGTGTCTGTCCATCCATTTTCCCATCACTTGTGAAGACATCATTTCGTAGATATATTTGTAAAGAACGTGTACAGTCGATAAAAGGATCAGTGACTAATTCTTCCAGTGATTGCTTCCCAAATGAAATGTTTTTAATGTGAAGTAGCAGCAGTAGGGAATGGCAGATTCTGTTTGCATTAGCAGTACAGCTGATGTGGTGTTAGAAGAGTGAGCAAGGAACAGGTTGAATTTGATGAGAAGAAGATGACAATAAGCGACACTGTTAAATGGCCCTTGTGTTTGAAGGCAAGCTGAATACAGCTCAGAAATGGCAGTCTGCCACAAACAGTGACAGCTTACTATACAAAGAAGTAATTACAGTGGGTAAGTAAGCAGGAAGGTATGCTCTTTATTTAATAGCAATGGCTGAGACAATACAGACCATGCAGAGTATCAAAAGTCTGAAGGATTATCTCGTGTCCTTTGCTCTCTGTATAGAAAATGTTTGTCGAGCGCATACATGAGTCAATACACACTGACCTCCAGAAGAAATTTAATTGATGCTTTCAATCATGCGGTGCTGAAATGGAAGATGAGTGTTTGAACCATGTATCTCAGAGCTCTTTCCCTCAGTACAACTTTTAGGGAGAAATTTAAAACCATTGTAGTCTTCAGATAAATGGTGTATGTTAGCAGTGTGATCCTCTAGGTTGGATATTAGCGGCTGAGCTGATAACATCCATTTACACAGTCACAGCCTGACCCAAGTAATGACATTCACAAAAAGCCAAGCCCTCTGTACTCTCCCCACACTTATCAGGCATGCATTAAAGTAGTTTGCAAGTGCTTTGCAATGATGGTGCAAATTGGAGTTGTGAGGTCTCTATGTGTGAGTCAGCAGTGCTGCATGCACTTTAGCCCAAGCCAGTCCTACTGAGTTGGCTGCCATACAATCCTTCCTAATATAATAGAAACCAATTAACTGAGTGGGTGGCTTTACCCAAATCTTGATTTAAAATGGAGCTTTATTAAAAAGAGTTACAATGTGGCAGCATGCTTAACCTGACTGGTGGCAGAGATATGATAAGGAATGTAATCCCTGAGGCGAGAGCTGATTAGCTTATCCAGTCAGAGTCACAGCTAGTGCAGAATGAAAATGGCTGCCGTCTTGGGAAAAAAAACCTGTTATTTAAAGTCTTGATGAAAAAATATTTTTTTTATTTTTTTTTTTTTGTTTTCAGGGACGGAGAGAAATACAGACATAGCTGAACTGAATGATAATTCATTATTAATTTATTATTGCCTAAAGTACTTTTACCTGCTACTCCTCTGAAAGCACGGAATATTCCAGCCTGCAAATATGCAGCCAGCTTCCCTTATGTAATCTCTGCATGTTTCCTGTTGAGGTTTATGAACACTGCAGTTCAACAAGGACTTAGTGAGCGGCAGCAGAGTTCAACTGGGCTCCCCGGGGACGCTGCCCACTGAGCTTAACCCACATGGTTACTGATTGGGTGGGATGTTAATGACATTTTAATGAGGTATCAATGAGACAGTAATACACCAAGGGCCACTGGTGGAAGGGTCGAACACATCTACTCAAATGTGCACGTCTTTCTTTCTTTCTTTCTTTCTTTATTGCATGGCAGGGAAGCAATCCAGTGATATTTAAAGTGTAGTATTCATAATGCATATGTTTGTGTTTCTATAGCATACACTCACTGCTCTCACAGAGTGGGCTTGTATGTTCTCCTTGACAGAACCCTCAATGTCAATTAAACAGCGCATGTAAAATGTAATGTAAATGGAGATGTGGTTGCAACCTCCAGCTGGCTTGTTTAACTTGGCTGCCCGGCACTGTGTATTGTAGGTACAGCCATCTTTTACTCCTGCAGGCTTCCTGTTTGCCTGCTCCTTGTCAGTGTTTATCTATGGATTACACCTTGTCTGCTTGTCTGCATGTCGCACTCCAATTGCAGCCTCATCTTCTTGCTGAACAAGCATCTCTCTTGGACGGGCACTGCAGTGCAAATGAGGAAACAGCATCTTTTTACACAAAGCGGGATTTATGGGAAAGGTGTTTTGGATTTAGTCCTTGTTTTTTCTTTTTCTAAAAATATAATTATGTTTCTAGAAATTGGCAGTATTATGTTAAACCTCTTCTTTCAAGCTGGAAATTGAAATGTGTGCAGTGGGAAAGTGTGTGTTGCTTTTGCTGCAGTGAACATGTTTCTCTTCTCGAGGTTAAAGATTCAGGTTGACTTGTTGTTCGGGCTGACTTTATTCTAACCCACAGCACCAGCACAGCATTTGCTCTGAGGTTTTCTCTGCATTTCACATTTACTATGCCATCTGGAACCATGATTCTCTAACTGGACAAAGTGTCTTAGTAGCCAAACCTTAAACGTTGTCATAATGTATTAGCTGTAACCACAGTCCAACCCAAACCTTAACCCAACAACGGTCTCCATATACAGATTTAGCCAATAGCAAGAATATTATAAAACATTGTCACTGAATGTGATCCACTGCTAATGTGAACTTACAGTGAGGACCACGTGTTCAGTTATTGAAAACCAAACAACAAAAGGTACCCTTGGTCTGTTGAACAGATGCCACACTTTGATGCCCTGTCACTTAATCTGAGCTGTTTTGCTAAAATCAAACCGCAGAGATAAATCTCTTTTTTCTTCTTCCTGAGAGACAGGACAGAATCCTGGCATGAACCACCAACCTGTTCTCATTACCAGGGTGTCAAATGCGTTTTGTCAAAGCTGCTCACATCTCAAAGATACATACAAGCTGTCCTTAGGCGTCGGTGCCATCCACGTCAGTATTAGACACCAAGAGATGTACAGGAGTTTTTACACTTTAAAAGAACCTCACACAGAGGCTGGAGGGGTGGTGGTGATGTAAGGTTTGTGTCCCATGGTGGAGTAATTTTTTTCCACTTAATTTTGTTTTAATTTTGCGACTTAAGTCTTTTTTTGCTCACTCTTTGCGTTCCTTTTTACTCAACAGAGAACAAAACTACTTGGTTGGGAAAAGATCATGATTCAGGTTAAAATACACCCACTGACAATATAACCACAAAAGGCAAACTTGTTTCCTGATAAGGAGCGACAAAACACAGCTTTCCACAGCAGAAACAGAGGCAGGTGCAAGGTGGCATGAATGTTCACAGTAACTGTGAAAGGACCTGTCAGCCTTTCTGTTTCCATTGCAGTGTCAGATCAGACAGCTTCAGCTGTGACGTTAACCCTGAGCGCACCAAAACAAATGGTAGTTACTGGGCACAGCTCCAGCCCTATGAGCACATGTGAAGGAGAACAATGGAGGATTTCTGCATTTGCCTCTATGGTGGGAGGAGAATACTGGCACTTAACGGTGACTTTGACAGAGAGAAAAAAACTTCACTTATTTGTCCTTTTCAAGTTTAACCAGTCAACACTGTCCTGTCTGAGTTTAACCAATCAGCATCGAGCCCCACACAGCATTTTTTTTGGGCTGCTGCAGAAGTACCTAACCTGGGTGAGGTACTATTTTCTCCTCCCAGAACGACCCTGAAAGAGATTCTACAAATGCCAGAGCTGTCAGAGTTTTCTTCTGATTTTAAATATTTGCAAGAAAAAACTTTTGACAGGTGGGAATTTATCTTACAATATTTTACTGTTCCAAATGTGTAATAGTAATCCTTTTCTTAGGTTGACATGAATAAATGAGAATGTTATTTTTTATAAAAGTAATATTTCATTTCCATTTTGAGTTGTAAGAAACTGTATGTTTGTTTTATCAGAATGTGCAACTGTGACACTGCAATGTACAATCCTGTTACTATACAGTATATATCATTCTTGTAAACAATCTGTTTTAAAATCTAAATGAGGAAAATATCAAAAACCTGAAAAATGTGTGTAATCTTTGAATTTATTTCTAAAATATCAATAGAATTATGTAATGAAAGCGATTTTACTGTCCATTCATAGTAAAAGAAAGAATTTAGCATTTAGCATGCTAGCCTTTGCTCATTAGTACAAAATAAAGCTAACAGGGATGTTTTAGCTTGGCTAAAAATGTAAAATAAAAGCCAACCAATATTCTCTGTCAGAAAGAATTGTTAGATGTCTGTTATGAACTGGATTGGCTTCAGTAGCTGTTTTTAAGGACACAACATCCATGAAAAATACTCACAATTTCTAAATATAAGAGCATACATAGTGAATGTGGTGCAGACTCGTGTGAATTTCAATAAAAAAACTGTTTTATTTAAATTAAAAGGCACCCTTACTAGTAAAGGCAGCATTGCTAATTCATTTGGGTAGTAACAGTATACTTAAGAAGTGTTCATGACTTGTTTGATTAGCAGTTAGAACATGAAGGAACAGACAACAGTGTTTCAGTCTCTCATTTTGTTGTGGCTTCTCCAACACAGCAGCATGTATCTCCTAACTGTTCCTTAATACTGTCCAAACACACCATGACAATCCACTATTAGACCCAGTCTCAGTTAGAATTTCAGTCCTCTTCGAAGTCATGTCCCCTCAGAGTCAGCATGATCATGACTGTTTCATTTCCTCACTGTAATTTCTATTTCTTCTCTTCATTCCATTTGGTTCTGATCAGGTTGATTTTGTCAAAATGACTACATTGATAGTCTGCCTCTGCTGGATAATTGATCTTTGGCTGATACAGGCCTGGGTAATGACAGCTATCTGATATCAGTCTCTGTAATCAGTCTCTTTTGTTATTTTTTTTATCTCTTAGTATAATCTAATCGCACTATACAAGGATTGCCTTGTTGAAACCAAAAAACGTGTAGTTTCCCCAAAGGAAAAGGTAAAACATATTCAAAAAGCACACTGAGACAAACAGTAGTTTACATTTTAAGACTGATAGAGGTTGCATGTCGTTATCATGCACCTAAATGCACAGAGGGGCTAATTGAAGGGAAACATGGTGGAACATTGTGTGGCACCACCTGCTGCGATGTAAATATGCAGAAGTGTCAGACACCACAATACTGAAGATATCTGAGAGAGAATCAGGTCACTGCTTTATTTTTCTACTTCTAAAATTCTCCCCTTAGACAGCCCTCCACTGTTAGATTTACCATGATTGTTCTTAGTTGATCTCTGTAACCAACAAATACAACAGTAAAATGAAGAATGCTTCACTCTGTTAAAAAACACCAAAGGAAAAAAGTAACAGCATGAGATTTACGGGTCACACGCATACAGTAGAAACCTTTAATTAGTTTCCATAAATATTTTCTCTTCCTTGTACAAGCACCAGCCGGGAAAAAGACGAGAAATAAATGTTAAGCAAAGCTATATGGTTGATGCCTCACATATGAAACCAATATAACATCTTCTTCACATAAGAACTTCATTTCACCCTCAAGCAAAACACTGGTTGTAACATGAGGCAAATTAGTGCGGTGGTGTGGTAGCCTAGGGGTTAGAGAGGCAGTGCTAGGAATGCTGACATGCTTTGGTGTAGACTGCCTGACGTTAAATATTAAAGGTGGGAGGCAAATACCAAAAAAAAAAAAAAAATGTGTGTGTGTGTGTGTGTGTGTGTCTCACCACTACATTCGCATGAATGCCAGGACGGGTGGGGTTGTGTGGCAATAAACTTTTGCATGAGAAGTGTAGTTTTTAATTAGAGGGACATCTTCCTCATTGGTCATCATGGACTCAATGTTTCAGGCTGCTGTCATTTTTGTTCGGATGACATATTTCCTGCTTGCTGGGATCTTTTATTTTTTTTTAGCATTTCAGTGGCATTTATTTTTATCACTATAACATTTTTTTCCAAAGTTCTGGTATTTCCACTGAGGTTTTTGTATGAACCAATTACACGGATAAAAATATAAGGTGGTTAGGAACACGTATACAGCTGGAGAACTGAAGCTGCTGCTCCAGTGTTACTGCCATGATGATTTCACTGTGCAGTCTCTGTAGATGTTGTGTTACAGTTAAATATAGAGCACTACAACAAGTCTAGTCCCAAAGCAAGATCCATCTATCAAAAACCCCTAGGTTCTTTAATGGATGGATTATGAGATAATGGGCCCCGGGGTGTTTATGCCTTATCACTGGTGGTATTGGTAGGACCTGACAGATATACAGTTTTATGAGTTCTTTTAACAGATCTGGAGATTCCATATTGCCTGATGTCTTCCTTGAATGTCCTTTACAACAGTGCCGTGATAGCTCTTTCCGTGAGAAACTAAGAAATGCAAAGTCAAACTCTTGGTCCCGTTTTACTGAGCAACGAAAAGGCCTTAGTGGTGATGGTGCACATCACATAAATGCAGCATCCTGTGGTTCAACTCCTCAGCAGGTTGTCCACTAATCCTTCTGTCCACATGCCAAAGTGTCCTTGGGCAAACCACTCAACTCCAAGTTGCTCCTAATGGCAAGGAGCACTTTATATGGCAGCTGCATCATGATTGGTGTGTGAGTGTGTGTGTGTGTGTGTGTGAATGAGAGGCAAGCACTGTAAAGTGCTTTGTTAACCACTAAGGTTAAAAAAAAGGTGCATTTACTGACTGTTTATGTAACGCTCTTCTCATCTTCTTCTCTCCTTCTGCGTGTCCTGTTTGTCTTTATTACTGCAGTTGAACAATTGCAAAAATGCCAAAAATACATACAATGGGGTCCAAAAGCTTTTCTCTAAAAATAGTCAGAAAATGTGAGGATTTAGAAACATTCTAAATGCACTTTAAAGCTTTAAGGTGTAAAATAAAGAAGACATCTTTTAGAGTGTGCACTATTTCAACAATCAAACAAAAGCAAATGTGTAGTATTCAACACGTTAGCTCCAAAATGCCAGATTTCCACGAGTCGTATCTCAATGTTTGTTCAGCTAAATCAACCTGCAGCCACTGTTGACCTGTTATAACTGTGGCTGTGCCTCAAGTTTCCTGCCGAACATTGGTTACTAAGTAGCATTGTGATAGTGGGAAACATGGCATCAGAGCTAAGTGAAAGTGTCAGAAGTCGAATTGTTATTCTAAGCACAGAAGGGCTTTCTCAGTGTCAAATCAGGGCTAGACTGAAAGTTTCTAAGGGCCAGTTTTAGAGTGCCATGCAACTTCTCACTTTTTCACTCAAACCCTAAGTCTCAGCTGATATTATCGTTTGTACAGCACAGTATACGACAGAAGTGACATCTCAAAGGAATATAAATTGTTTGACCTTACAATATATGTATGTAAAATTTAATAATACAATTAATGCAACTAAAGTCACTAAAGATTCAAATCTTTTATTTTATTTTTTTAATATTTTGTAAGTCCATCTGTATCCATTATTGATACAGCCTTAATCCTTCTTGACAGTGCTGCTCAATTTTGTGGAGGGATGCTCTGCCAGTCAGTCATACGACATAATTGACCAGGTCATTCTTTTCTTTATCTTGTTTTGAAACTCTTGTGTAATTTGGGCAGTGTGCTTTGGATCATTATCATGCTGGAATATTCCTCCTCTGCCAAGCTTTTGCAGACTGGGAGTCATCATATCAGCCAGTATTTTGGTACATCCACAGACATGCATGGTGCCATCTATAAATGGTGGATCATATGTCATCTCCTCAACATTTTTGCACTCATGCAGCCCCGTATCATCACATTGTTATCTTCATGCTTCATTATTAGGATTATGCACGCTAAACACAGTGAACCCCATCTGAGTCTAAGTTAAAAAAAAAAAGTACCTTGTTTTCATCTAAACAAAGAATGTGCTCCCCGTATTCATCAGGCTTCTTTTCATGTCCTTTAGCAAAGTTTGCTCTTTGTAAATTTGCGTACTGTTTAGTACGCATTTTTGCAACAAATAGCAAGCAAGTGTATATTTCTTGGCTGCTGTCCATAGAGGTCAACATTATAAACTGTCCTTCACACTCTTTGAGCTGTCACAGCAACTCTGATTTCCACTGACAACCGCTGTGCCAACTCCGTCCACTGACAGGTGAAGTGTATAACATTGATTATCTCGTTACAATACAAAGTCCTGCTGGGAAACCTCAGGTGCTTGAATTCACGCAGATATTACTTTGACACACATCACCTACCTCAGACCAAACACTTCCCATCATGGCGATGGCACTCCCAACACCAGCTGCTCAGGAATGGCTCGAGGAACCTTACAAAGAGTCCAAGGTGTTAACTTGACCTCCCAACTCTCCAGATCCCAGTCCAACCGAGTAGAACGACTCTCCACTGAGGCCCCGTCCCACAACTCAAATGACCCACATGACCAACACAATAGAAGCACTCAACACAGGACGCCATCAGAGACCATTCACTGGTTGTCTGAAATCAGACCAACACAGGCTGAAAGGTTGTTGGTCACTAAACGACATTTTTTCAATATAAAAATACTACTATAAGGTTTTTTTTTCTAATTATTTCCCTTGTAATTTAGAACTTGTAGGTCTGGACTCGATGACAAAAAGTTAAATGTTTGATTATGAAAGAAACAAACAGCAGTCCATGCACAAATGGAGTTTAGAAAATCCTTCACAGCTTCATGGAAGCAGGGTCATAAAAAAGAAAAAAAAAAAACTGAGAGAAACCTGACTCACATCACAACAGTCATTCTCCGAGAGCAGGTATCACATTTGTAAAAATGATAGACATCTCATTTTGGAGAGAGCCTTAAAATTGCTAAGCTGCCCACACTTGCCGGTTTGTCCTGTCGCTCTGCAAGTGTTGAAGTGTAGTGAAGGTGACAGAAACTACATTCTTACCTCTACACCTGTCTCACTAACGACTCTGAAGATACTATCTCACACTGTCTCTTTCGTTGCCATTGACTCTAGTTGTTCTTCCTGCCTTTGGTTTCCAAGAGTGTGTGCCCTTAATCATTGTAGAAGTGCCATTTTTCACTTGACGTTCACTGAATTGCTATTGCACTTGGCTTCATCCCCGAGAGGCTAAACTAAATTTTGTTCACTTTTCACCAGTAGTTTTTTACAAGAAATATCTAAGAAATACTATATGTAACTTGTTCGACAGAATTACACTGCTCAGTATTCAAACGTTGAAGAGAATGGATATGAAGGAGTATTAAGATATGCACAGACACGCCCTAAACACTCTCATACAGCCAATTTTCTGGCCTCCGGAAAACGATAGAAGCCTCATCTGAATCTTTGGCCTTTTATAATGTTCCCTCTCATTTTTCCACATTGTTGTTTGTCCTCACAGCTTCCTTTCTGCCAGCCAGCACTGCCTCTTCCACTCCCCTGCTTCTCATGCTATTCTGGCCAAGCTAAGCCACAACTGTCCCACATGCCATGTCTGCTGGATGTGTGAACAAAGCTCGGAGGGAGTGAGGCGAAAACGGACCTCTTAAGTGAGTCAGACCCAGTCAGGCGGGACGGCTGGAAACGTCTTCCCCTTTGATTCCCTAGGGAACAGAGACAGAAAACAAATGGAGTCTGACTCCCTTATTTTCTCAAGGTCCTGGAAGTGACCTGCCGCTGCTGTGGAACACGGGCTGGAGCGCTGATGTTCGCCGCCAAGCCGTCCAGCGCTCTGTCAGCCCGACACAATGGAAAGGGCCCCCCTCAACCCTCCCCTCGTCTCTCATCCCCATTCCATCCCAGCCACAGATCACAGCACAGCCTGCTCAGTGGCACTGCTGACAACTGAGTCGACCCGCTCAGCGATGACCCATGTGAGTAATTGGTCGATAGGAGTCGGCAGGCATCGACTCGCATGGCTTTGCGGGCGGTGATGACTCATTGTGTGTTCGCCCTCACTTGCAACTCTGTGGACATACATACCTGGTCCAAGAAAAATGCAAGATCTTGAGGGATAAAAGGGATATTCACAGAGATGTAAAAATAACCAATGAATAATTACTGCTACAATAACAGCACACATGCACTCGCATTTATCTAATCATTCCGCAGTGGGAATGTGTACATAACAAGAATATTATCTGTCTTCAGTTTGGCTGCCAGCAGGCTCGGCCCATTTGGCTGCGAGCAAACAGAGGAGTTTGGCTAACAGTTATCACACTGCTGCATCTCAGCAACTGGATGGCTGATTTTGGCAGATGAACACAAGATTCCCATCTTAACACGTCAGAGCATTACATCTAAATTCAACATTGTGTTAATGATCCAGATCCAAAGCAAGACAGAGAGAGAAAGAAAGAGACAGGAGGGCAGAGTGACAGGTAGAGGGTTTTGGGTAGAGGACTTCTTGATGCACATGCAAACATGCATAAAGCGCATTATGTATGCACATGCACAGAAACTCTTCATTACACATTCATATATAAGGCACAATCCCTGCAGGGTGATGCAACACACCTGCTGCTCCTCTGTTCTGCACTGATTAATGCAAAACAGGTTAGAGAGCGAGACACAATATGAGGTGCATTGTCAATGCGATGTCTGTGAACACCTGCTTTTTTTGAATGAACCCAGCTGTTGATTTTGGCAAACCAGCTCCCTTTGATATCTCTCTGATAGATTCTTTGAACCTCCTTCTTATCTACTTCACTTGCACGGTCACCTCTTTACTCCTCATACTGACAGACAACTACACCTCGTCTAAAGGCCACTCTGGTAGCCAAGTGTTACTTTTGAATCCTTGCAATTTGGGTGCTATATGATGAAAGGGCTGCTCTCCACATAGGTCTTGCAATATGTGTGTGTATATATATATATATACACACACACACACACACACATACACTACATACACACAAATCAAGGTAAAGCTGAGATTTGTAGCGTCAATCAGATTGGAGCATCTGGAAAAAACTGTCACGGTCACTTATGTTCTATACGTCTCAATATCTCAGCATTTCCTTACTCCAACCATATGTACTTTACAGCCAAATAGGACTGCCAATTATATCTATTTTATTCTTGATCAGTCTGTTTTACTGATAAGTCAATAAATCCAAAAAATTTAAATTTTCCTGGCCAGTTTGCTTAAGTTAATTTTATTTTGACCATTTGTATGTCACTACATTCTGCAGCACAGTACAGAATGGGGGGAAAAAAAATCACACATTCAAGTGCAAAACTGTAGGTTTAAGCTGGGAACTCCACACAATGAAAGTATATTCAATTTTTTTTTAAAAGGGGGGGTGGGGGGACGACGACTTATTATTCAAGTCAGTAGTGCAACTCCAAAAGAAATCCAAGGTTCTATTAAAGCCCTTAACAAAGTGAAAATGTTCAGTCTGTACATTGAACAAAGTGCATCACAGACACTGTGGATATTTATAAGCACAGAGCAGGTAACGTGACTCATATATATATATATATATTTATTGTGTTATTGTGCTCTGACTTCGGGAGTATCTTCGAATTGAAAACACAGGTGAATTCACAGCACAGCCTTTGTCTTTAAGTTGCGTACGCTGAGTTTCTTTTCATGTGTTCATGCATTGAGCTCGTGCAGCTGTGGTATGCTGCTGATATTCTTCGCAGTGTACAAACCACCTTTTTGTTCTGTGATTATTTGAAGTGCTTCCATTCTTTCGCAGCCTTGGGTGTTTGGAAACTCTTACCTTGAACCTCATCGGACTCTGTGGCTGCCAGCATAGTTTAAACCCACAGCACTGTCAGTGGTTGACTCATAACTGGAGACAAAAACGACAGATGTCTTGACCCTGAAATTACATACATACATTTTTTTCCCTCAATGTTTCAAAACATTAAAATAAAAAATGTTTAAAATACTGATGTCAACATATCTTCAGTTTCGATGTCATTGATTATGCCGTAGATGCCATAATTCACTCCACTACCTCTGCCCAACATCCACTCTGTGAAATAATACACCGTGCTCATTATTTAAGTTCATCCTGTATATAGAGTTCATTTCTTTTTGCTTGTTTTTATATATATATTTCCTTTATATTGTATATATTGTTTACAAAGCTTTTTACAAAGTTTTTATTGTTCTCAAGTTCTTATATTTTTGCACTGAAAGGACTGCACCTTCGTTTCGTTGTACTTGTTACAATGACAATAAAACAAATCTGAATCTGAATCTGAATCTGAATAATTGTGGCAATCCTACAGCCAAAGATTAACAGAAGACATGTCCCCAGTGTCAGTGTCCAGCACTTTGACAATGTCCTTATAACTGTTGTTGTGGAATTTGTCCTCCTATAAAGTATTTTGGAAATTATTTTCTAGAATCTAAGTCTTATTGTCCTCATCTCTGGACAGCATGAAACATGTCCAATACCACCTGACATGACAGAATAATTACAACTTGACTGATTGAAAACAATTCCTAAAGACTTAGGAAATGTTTTGTTGGTTTCTTTCTCCTCTTCAAGGGTTTTTGTGGTTGGAAAACAGCTGGTTTTGCTTATAGTTTCTTCTTCTCTGTTTATTAAAGCCATCTGTAAAATAGCCTCTTTGGTCACTTTTTGATGACACTGCGCAGCCTTTTTTTTTTTTTCACTTCAAAGCAGTCATTGGTAACAAGCCTTAAAAAAAAATAAAAATTGGCACCATTTAAAAAGTTTTCTTCAAATTCAAAATGATACAGAAACACAGATGTAGTTTGCAGCTACAACCACAGTTGAACTCCATCAACATTCTACACAGGCGCAGTAATGTTTCAGTGAAACACTGGGGCTTATCGGTGATGTAACTCCAGTTTAAAAGCGGCCGACTATTTTTACATGTCACATTTCAGCCTTTTGTTCTTTTTTCAGCTGCATCCTTTTTACAAATTAGCTCTGCCGTTTCACACCTGGATCGGCAAAGTGAGACCACACTCATTTTATTTTTGACTATGAGGAAGTTCCCACTTTCCCTGCGAGCTGCTGGCTGACTCACTTGGGTGTTAAATATATTGCTTAATGGCACCTTGACAGAAGACAAGTGTATGATGGGGGCATATAACTACATTTTTTTTTTTTTCGCATTAATTATCCCAGCAGGTCACAGATTTGAATGCAAACCTTATGCTCACAATCCCACAATCCTTAAACCGATTCACGAAGCTTTCTACTGCAATCACACAGCCAGTGAGCTAATTGTGAGCCATCTAAAAATCACTTGTTATTAATTTTTTATTCCTTTCTTTCCGCAGTCATCTTCAGGAAGCATAATCTTGCAGAGAAAGGAAGTGAATGTGGAGATTTTTGATTGCATTGTCAGTGATGCTAAAAGCTGTGTTGGGCCGGTACAGAATGTTTGTCAGGTGTAAAAGAAAAGTCAGTCACTACGGATATCCACCCAGGTTTTTTTTTTTTTGCAAGGGGAAGAGGTTCTTTTGAAATTCAACATAGCATTTTAACAGAGGAGGATTTGTGACAATGTGCATATTCTGTTCCTAAAACTTAACCAACTACTTCAAAGAACAGAATCTCAGCCTGCAAAGCTGAATTTTAAAAAGCTCTTGTATTTATCACCAAACCCATTTTCAAGCCTGTTCACTGTTTTCACAGGTCTGTTCACAGTCACATTTATTAAACATACATTTGGTAATCCACATATAGCCACACTATTAAAACACTGAAACCCGGGACTAAAACCCAGCTAAAATAAACCGACAGATCTTTAGATACACAGACTGATGTTGACATTTAGGTTCATTTCTTATTGTTCACACATACAAGTAAAACATTGTGATGTTTTCAATTATTTCCCTTTTGGAAACTGTCGAAATCACTGCTCATGCCTCCCAGGCTGTCAGGCAACAGGCCTGGCAAGAACGTCGCTGCTGTCACCAGGCTTTAACTGAGTGAATGAAGCTGCGGTGTCAGGGCTCTGCTAATTTGAAACATCTAAAAACCTTTGTGCCTTGTTCAAATCTATCAACGCCTGTGATGTAATTACATTTTAAATAGGCTGGGGTGATAAATTGAATCTCTATACTGTTCTGCCCCTTTCCAAACTTGATTAATTCATTTTTAATCAGTCGGTGGCAGGGAGGTGCCTTGATGTTTCATTTAACCGAGGCTGATGGCTCAGACAGTCATGCCTTTGTCAGAGGAGCCCTGTTCAATGTTGAGACCAAGGAAAAAAAAGCTGAAGATTTCCTCATAATGTAACCTTTCTAAAAAGACCTATCTTGACACCCAGGTTTGTCACTGAAGGCTGATGGGTGTCCTAATGGTGGTGGTGTGTTTGTGTTTGCCTGTGCGAGAGGCGGGAGGACCTTAAAGTATGACTGCTAAAAAGCAGGCTGCTCCCTTCGGTTCCTGTACAGTAGGTGGGTGAGATAGCAGTCCAGCAAAGACGAATTGCTTCTAATTATAGATGACAGACTCATTCCCCCGGCGTCTTCCTCCTCCCAGTGGCCATGCTGGGAAAAGAGGCGCTCTTAACAAAAGGAACCTTTGCCCTCTCATGTTGAAAAAGAAGCTAAATGCAATACACAGTGATTATAGTGTGTGCTGAATATAAAAATAGTTGCACTGTGTTCTGAAAACATGCAAGGCAAAAGACAGGAGCTAACAGTTACTGGTGGAGTATACTCTTTGTACATTTACTGAAGTATTGACGTTAAACATTTGAGGCAAACTTTTCTGGAGTATTCCTTTATGCTTGTGTCTGCATGAGCTTCATAGCTTTACTTTCATTTAATTTAGATAAAAACTGAGTAATTGTTACTCCATTACATTGTATCTGTAGTTAGAGGCATCTCTACTGTTTTACATTCAAAGCAACAGATGATCTTACAGAATGTAATGCAACTTTTACCGACCTTGACTGAGTCCTAAAGTCAGAAAAAAGGTGTAAGATACAATCAGGGTTGGGTCAGATTACACTGAAATGTGGTTGGCTACTGGATACAAATTAGACGCCTGTGTCTTTAATGAGTTATTTAACCGAAAAGCTAGACAAAAAATGTAATCTGACATAAATACGTTTGGATAACTTCAAAATCAAAAGCTGAAAATATACTGAGACAACAGACACAGTCACAAAATGTACAGTTCCACAGATATTCTTTTTTGTCTTTAAACATCTCAAAACATTTTCAGTGGCACACGCAACAGTTGTTCTGCTTGTTCCATATGTGGAATGTTCTTTCTTTTGTGTACGTTTCTGTTGCAGCTCTTCTTCTTAATCAAAGGACTTTACGTTAACAACACAAGATGAGCACTTACACAAAAAGTTCATCTTTTCAAGGTAAATTCAAGTCAGCATCAAACTGGCAACATGAAAGGAGTGACTGACTTTGAGATACAGTAAACTTGGGGTCTGTACTATGAAGCCAGTTAACCATGGCCCCGTTATCTTTTTTTGTTATCGGCCTTTAAGTCAAACAACTGCAGACACAATAAGGAGTCTCACAAAGCTTGTTATCAACTCATTAAGTCAACCCTTTAAGTCACAAATTTCACACAAGAAGAATAAACTATAATCATAAAGCAATAGGAAGAGTTTAAAAATATGATACAGGTTAAAAGCAATACAGCTGCTGCAGCCAAAGCAGAAACCAAAGCTGGCAATGCATAAGTGTGGATGCATAAGTTAACAGGCGGATCAATACCACTCTCCCATCATTAGAGCATGGATAGATCTGACTATAATTACAATTGCGTATTCCATTTAATTAATGTGCTGCTTAGATGTGGGGTTCTTATGGCGTGTAAGACAGTTTTAGCCTTATTCTTTGGTAAACAGTCTTGAGAGCAAGTAAAGAACAAACATAAAGCACCTTGCAAAACAGGAAGTACTGACAGTCTTATAAGGTCACCCAGTATTAGGTTTAATCAGTCTCTGTTTTAAGATCGTATTGGAATGAAAAGGCAGATAGAAAAATAAAATGGGTTTAAAATTGCTTGCCGCTTTAAAAATTCTTGTCCTCCTCTGAGAGCTTCACTATCCAAATATGGAGCACCACATGATCTTATAGAAATAGTGATGCCCTTTTCCAAGAAGTATGACATCTTTTATCTTATCTTGAACAGGTTTATTTTATGTTATGATGCATCCTGGTAGGAAGTGAACCACTGTTACGACCCTAAAAACTACCATACTTTGATCAGGGGCCACTTTTGCAAAAGAGCAGAAGTTAATGAACAAATATCTATCAGACAAAATGAATAAACATTAAACACAACTCATCTTTCTTTCCTATTAATTATTTTCTAATTAACAGTAACGGCCAAGAGACATCGTCAGAGATTTACTAATATAAACAAACAAAACAAATTCCGAGTGTGAATCAATTTATTTTCATTATGAATTAGCAAATGGTCTGAAGGCCAGCTGGCATCCTATTGCTGGCCTGATTTGGCCCACAGGCTGTAAGATGAATATCGCAGCGGACGTTATTGTGTTGCGCATTTCTGAAGTCAACGCGATGCCAACACTTCCAGGAATGGAGCGACTGCTGCTGCTTGAACCTTCCGTCTGGAATCAACACCATTCTTTTTTTCTTTGGCACTTATCAAAGAACCCCAAGTGTCTGACACGCTTTTCATGAGTAAATCAAAACAAATAAAGGTTTCATGATTTTAAAATTGTAAAGTTTTAAAGCTAAATGTAAAGTTGTGATGTAAAAATGTAATCAAATAATCCACAATAATGTAGTGTACTCCAGCTGCATTTTTTTTTGTATTATAGTTACTTGTGCTTCATTTAATAGCTATATACTAGAGTTGTATGTGTGCATTGTGTTGCTTCTGGATTTTATTTGTTTGAAAACGATTGTATTATTTATTTAAAGTTACGTAGTCTAAATACGTCTAAATCTACTTTTAGAGGAAAATTAGCTCCATTCATCATCAAACAATAGCAGTAAAATCAGAGAGTTTATTTAATAGATAGACAAAGCGACCATAACGTCACCCACTGGTCTGTACTGTTTCAAAGCCTCGAGTTTGGAACTTGGCCATCACTGTCTCACTCTTTCGGCAGACGTAACCAGCGAACAGTGCATCTCAGTGACACTGTCTGATTCGAGGACACTACGCACATTTTGCCTGCTTTGATTTTGGTTTTACACAGGCTGAGATTTCGCAGTCTGTTGCATTTATTTAATCTCATGGTGTAGATCAGAATGTCAATCATGGTTAAGAAAAAAATCTTTACTGACTGGTCAAACTGCAAAGTAGGTATTTCAGCTGTGAATTATATATTTGTTTCTATGTAAAGCTGCCTCCCCTGAAGAAGAGGACAGATAAGCATGTGTGGCGTCTGGTCCACGTGAGTTCATTGTATTAGTACTCAATGATACAGACTCCCATGGAAACAAAAACGACAAACCCACTGTTTCTGCCAAGAAACATGAACTGTCATCATTCTAAAGGGATTTCATCCTTCTTCTGCTGCACAACAGAGGCAATGAGGGGTGTAAATCTCAGGTCAGGATGACAGTGTGTAACACACCTTGACTAATTGACTGTAGCAGTTTTGAATGGCAAGAGCAGAATGGATGTTAAACCAGAGAAACTATAGCACGTGCCATGGAGGGAAACAGCATATGTTGTGTCAACTGCCGGATTTGTTGTCTGCATCCTCGGCAGAGCTGGAAAATGACATCTTAGAACAAGTACAAAAAAAAAGATCTTCATTGGAGACCTTTTGGCATGTTCACATTATCTCAGTAAACAGGTTTTGGGCTCTTTTTAATGGATGCCCGCAGAAAGCCGAGTTGAGTTAAAAAATCCAAAAGTTAAAAAATGTGTTGATCTTTTACCAGAGTTATACTTCGTTGCATGAGCACAATGGCTGTTGGCCACAGTTTGATCTGAAAGATGGATGAGAAATAAATTTGTTTATTTGTGTTTCTGAATTTCCAGAACTATGCAAAAATAAATTTCACATTTCACAGCTGTTTGATACCAAACAAAAATGCAATATGCTTGAGAATACATCTGCATGCAGATACAACACTAAAGTTAGTTTTTGATTTAGCAGGTAAGGAGAAAGCGAAAGAAAAATCTAACTTGCAATCCCGGAGTTTCTGTTCTGTACCTGTTACAGTGTGGTCTGTGTGCACAAGAACTCTTTAAGTTCCACTTTATTGTATCTTCACAAATAGAATACAGGTTTCACAAAATTGAAACTCTGGGCTGAACAAGCTCATATTTGACTAAATGTGGCGGTTTTAGATGTGGCGCAATGTAATCTATATGCAAAGAAAATACAAAAGTTAAAGTGGGATTCAAATGGGGTTTAGAGCTCAACCACAATGTCACCATTTTGCAGCAGCGAGAAGTTTCCAAAAACTCTCAAATGGTAGCTCAATACTAGATAGGTGTTCCTTAATGTTCTCCTTAAATGTTGAATCACAGGTTGTAAACTTCAGCATCATCATGCAGATGCAGCGAGCAGGATTGTTACTATAGACTTTATATAAAAGATAAACAATGATGCATGATGTCACTCAGTGGTTTGTGGACTAACAATTTGAAGCCTCGAATTTGGAATTTCTCATTCGGAATTCACCACCTTGGTCGTCTGATCATGAACAACTGAGTAGATCTGACTGAGAACTCAAAGACGCTACACACCCTGATACTGCAGCAACTTCTCAATCACAAGGTAGCCACAATCTGAAACATGCATTGCTTAATTTAGAGTTTTAATCTATATGGGACCATAATTTAGAAAATGGGCATCATGCTGAACTGAAGGAGACTTTAAACTAGTTACTGAGACTGTGAACCCATTAGGAAAATATTTGCTGAGGCACCATATCAGGAGAGATGTAGAGTAATTTTCTTATCCACTTGTAGACAATCAGGCTTTTTAAAAATGTGTTTATTAATTTTCATACACTCAGAGGAGTCGCCTCCTGCTGGCTATTGGACAGAATGCAGGTTTAAGGCATTGCAGCAGTGGTTTCACTTTTCAGACCTCTAGGACCATCTTTTGTATTCAGTCTATGGATGTTTCAAGAACACTGTTTAATTCCCATGTAGTCATGTACTGTTAGCAATAACAGCACAGTAGCTGTGGAGATGCTGTTAAGTAAAGCATAATGTTTTAACAGTTGTCATGTACAGACACCTCTTTAAACAATACATATAATACACGTTTATGTTTTGAGTCCCTGAAATGGTATCAACAATAGAACATTAGTCACTCATCATTTGGTGAAGGAGGGCATGGATCTGACCATTTGAGATTGAAATGCTGACACAACTTGACCTTCAGTTCTTCAGATGCAAAATAAAATTAAAAACGAATTAATATAAAATGTACGTTTAAGTTTCATACCTGTGATTCTAAAGAGCGAACGTCTGTCAAAGCACATATTTTTCCTCTATGTCTGCTTCCCTTTCTTATTGTCATAGACAAGATGCAACAGCTGAGGACTGAATGACGTCGGTGACAGATCGCTTGACCAGACAGTTACGTGAGTGAGAACTTTCTCACAGTAGAATTATTTAAAACCGAGTGCCTCTCTTCCATGTGCATAGATTAGACTGTTCAGACTGAATATAATGAGTTCTTCCATTAGTCCTGACTTGCACACAGGAGAATTGATCTCTTAATCTCTTAAAGCAAATTGATCTTGATAATGCAATATCTAAACTGACTATATCTTAAGTGGAAATTTGATCCTGACTAGATGGAACCCTAACCTACTTCAAGGTCTTCTTAATGAAGCAGGAAAATCTTCTCCAGTATACTTTGTGTTTGTCTAACTCTGATGTTATTGCTTTTCTTTTGCCACTGCAGCCTTTTTTTTTTCATGATTAGTCACAAAGTTTGAAGTCCTTTCAACCCCATGATGCTGCCAATTACAATCAGTCTTAAGCTGTTGGCCACTGGGAGCAGCCAAGTCATCTTCTTCTACTAATGGCCACTGAGCGGCTCTTCATGAGCAGCTGGAGGTTAAATAGTAATTATTTAAAAAGAACACAACACTTCTAATTTGCATACCCTGCTATGAAGATTTAAAACCTAGAATTCACAGACAGATATTAATAGTTCCAGTCCGTCGGTTCTTCTTCTCCTTGCTTCTAGGGTTAAGAAACTGAAAGTGATTTGATGCACGGCCCATTTTTATCCTCTCCAAAGGCAATGAAACACCATAATTACCTCCACAAATATGTCTTCAGTGGATGGCAAATATGCTCTTCTTTAGCATGTAGCGATACTGAACAGGTGTACCATGTGTACTCCCAGAGCTCTAAATAGTCTGGGGGCTCCCAAGCTGGTGGAAGAGCTGTTTTTTTTTTTGTTTGTTTTTTTAAATCTTTATCCATTAAAGGAGCAGTTTGATCTTTCTGCAAGTGAGCATAAGGACTGTCTTGCTAAGAGTTGGATCAGAAGCTAAAGTGACTCTTATTTTAGCTTAGCTTAGTATAATGACTGAACACAGTGTGAAAACAAAAACTGTGCA
>NW_007578204.1:199436-202991 GCF_000690725.1 Stegastes partitus | reverse complement strand
TCAATCATCACGTCAACCAGCAAAATACCGAACAGACAAACCCTCACAAACAGTATGGGTTGGTGGTCTGGTCGTTAATTAAACCACATTCATTAGAACATCTACAGTTTAAAGTTGCTCTCTAGTCACTGATTTAACCCTTAACCTGTTCAGCCCTGAGCTATTTTTCAGGCCTCTGCTCGGAAATGACGTACCCATAATAAAAACAGTTTATCTCTGCAACCACAAGGTCTATTTGAATAAGTGCTGTGTCATAATAAAAGGAACACTTGTTCAGATGTGTAAATATCAGTATATATGTTACTGGGTAAGAGTAAATGAAGCCGGCACACAGCACAAATGAAAAATTTTCAAGTTCGCCTAAAAAAAAAAAAAGCCCTTTCAGAATAATGATCTCTTTGGAATGATGCAGCTGCAGCTCTAAACCTCTCTTAAATTATAGCACAATATGTGAACATTCTCTCTGCAAAGGTTGACTCTGATAAAGTGAAGCAGAACAAAATTAGAGAGTTTTTAGTACAGACCGTTCAGGCGAGGTCACATTTTGGCACACTTGTGAGCATCTGAATTTTCTCATGTACAAACTATATAATTCACTTGTATATAACAAATGGTGTTCAATACATCCAAATACAGCAGTTTTTTAGTTTTTTGAAAATTCAACCAGACCGCTGTCTGCGTTCTGCGTCCTGTGCATAATAAAAAATCATCAGACTGCTGTGAAGCTCCTGTGGTGACACAAGGCTGTATCAAATCGATTTCAGTGATTGACACCGCCTTTGAATCATTACAGCCAATAGAATATAGCCACCAAAATGAGATTGACAGCACTTTTAGCCAATTGGAATCAGCAGAACTCCATCTTGAAGACGAGCCACTTGCTAAGCCAGTGTTTGTGGCTCCCTTCAGCTAACGAAGCCTCCGAAAGACGCCCGGAATGATTTCAGTGTAACACAGGAAGTAGTACTAACTGATTCTGGTGTGGATTTACCGATAAAGTAAACTTTTCATGGCAAAACAGGTAAGAGAGATTTCACAACTACAGATTGATGAAGCGATTTTGGTTTTTGCTGTTCTTTGGGTTATTTCTCGCTGACTCTTCGATTTTAGAGAGCTTTGATGGATATGTTTAGAATCTGTGGACTGTCTGCTTTCGTTTGAGGGGTTGTTTGTGTGTTTTGCATAAAGTACCAAAGTGCTAGAGAATGTGGCGAGTGGGTTGACTTGGTGGCGCTATATCAATTTCTATATTTGATCATTCATTTAGTTGGTGTTTGAGTTGTGTTTGAGGCATGTAAAAATGACTTATATCTTTGTGTAGCCCAGGTTCTGCTGTTTAATTTGATGTGCAACATCACTATATTTTTTCATGATGAGTGCATTGTTTCACACTATTTCTTTGTGTGATTGGCTTAAGTTGTTAAGAACTCATCTCTATGTGGCATTTTTTTTTACCCCATGAAAATAATCCCTTTCTACCTTAATAATATGTAACTCTACACAGTTGCTGCAGATCTATGAAGCCCCACTTCTCTCTCCACCCTCCTTTCCCCTCTCACTGCAGCTCATGCACACCAGCTCACCTGCGACTCTGTTCTGTTGAGACATTTTGAAACTACTCTACACTACAAAGTGACAAGTTGTGATCTTGTAGTATTCAGCCACATGTTTGAACTGAAAACTGATTGTAGAAAAATGAATAAAAACAGTAATGATGTAGAAAACCTCAGCCTGGAGGCATGAAAAAGATGCCTGAATCTGTCTATTTTAGACTGTTACTGTTATACTGCACCTTCAAGGTGGAAATGATCAGCTGTGTCATTGACTGTTTATCATGATGTCTTCCCGAGAAAGCATCTTGTGGACATGCAAATAAAATGAAGTACTTGACTGGTTTTAACTAGATGGGTTTTTAGCTATAATATAGGCAAACAGTACTAGTCCTTGTAACAAGGAGCACATAAATATAGACAGCAGTTAAGAATAAAGTCACATATCAGTTTCCCTCCGACTTATGTTTTGCAGTATTACAGGTGTGAGCAAACTGCATCTCCCTGCAAGTAACACTGAGAGCAATTTAGTTTTACAGCATCGCCGATTGTGCTTGGTGAAAAAATACACAATATGATGACAGAGAGAGAGAAGCCAAATCAACAAAGGACCAATAGGTTCTGGAAAGGCTTCAGTTCAGTAGTCAGCCAATAGGGTCACATGCCAAGCCAGCAGAGATCTTAGATAAACTCATTTTTGAGCCTGTGGTTTATTCTGCTAACAAACAAACTGAGTCACACAGTTTCAAGGCTTTAGAACTTCCACAGGACAGTCTTTCCTCCGTGGACAATATACTGAATAGAACAAAACTCTTTTCAGCTGTGGTGGAACTATTGTTTTGGTTGTAGAAAGAAACAACACATAGGGATTGTTTTCCAGCCTCTCTCATTAGGCATTAGTCTCGCTTAGCCAGCCCTTTATGTCGTACAAAATGGTCAAGCTACACTTCATTATCAGTCTGTATTAAGGGACTCTGACTTGTTTGTATTTCTTTCAACCAGTCACACTCATCTTGGGTGCAGCTAAGTAAAGGATATGACTTTGGTATTTAGTGACAGGTAGAATTGGAAGGAAGATGAACGCCGTCATTACAATAGATAATCCACCTTTGCTGCATGTTCCAAATCCTTAGCAAAACTTGAAATTTTCATTGTGGTAGTTTGCTATCTGGGAAGTTGCTGTAAGCTATTTGTGTAGTAGGATCCTAAAAATGGTAACACACAGATAACTGAAGGAGAGGAGAAAGTCATCAGAAAGTAGTGGCCAATGGCTGCCTTATACCTGCAGCCTACATCCTGTGAGTCAGACTTGTCAGCATTAACACCAACCAACCGCAGCTCTTGTTAAAAAATCATCACATGTAGGCCAAGAGCAGGAAATGTGCTAATGAAATACTGCAGTCGGACCTCAGCAGACAGCAGAACTCATGTTTCCCAAATGAAGGCCCATGCTGACACAAAGTGCTTGTTACTCTTTTCGTGACGGCAGACAGGTATTTCTTTGAAAACGGGCCTTTGTTGCGGGAGCAAACCTTTCCTTCTCCATTCACCGCTCGCCTTACTCCATACACAGTCTGCCGTGAGAACTAAATATTAAAGAGTGCAAAAAAATGGATCAAAAATAACATGAAAACAATTATAAAGAGCATTTTACAAACGTATAAACCGAAAGTGCATTAACAAATAAAGCAAAATACCACGATGCACCGCCTGTCACAAAAAGAGGCCGTTCAGTCTTGTTGGAAGTGTCAGCAGCATGTCTGGTTTAATCAAAGAGCCAAAGCGTATTCACCTGTCTGTGTGCACGTCATATCATTGTCATTCCGCATAGGAAACCAAGTTATTTAACAATATTTCTGACTCAAATTTAACCATAAATACATTATTTTTTACACATTTAATTACCATTAACTCATATGAGATACATGGTATAACATTACCATACATGAGTTAGGTTTTAATACAACAACACTTGCAGTGCTTTTCTGGGTTATTTAACATGGTC
>NW_007578204.1:183948-198431 GCF_000690725.1 Stegastes partitus | reverse complement strand
GACCCTAGTGAGGATTAAACAGTGAATAGATAATGGATGGATGGACATGACGTTGGTGGCCATTTATAGACATTTGACATTTCTTGAATTTTAACATCACCTATTGTAATTTCTGGGCCTTTCTTGGAGATTCTTAAGTACTAATCAACCTTCCCTTCAGCTACAGTGAAAAAGTATTAGACCCCCCCTCCTTATGTCCTCTACACTTAAAAAAAGGGTCAAACCACAGTGCCGTAGTGATGCTTAGATCACTTTAGTCCAGTTTTATTCATACTATAAGATTTAGACCTTACAGTGTTATAGAGAAAAATCCAGCAGTTTCTCTTTGAGAAGCACTTTGTAACAGTGCAAAGAAAAACTTCCTTTTAATGGGAAAACTAGGCTCAGGGAGGGCAGCGATCTACCTTAACCGATGAGGGAAGAGGAGGGCAGTGAGAGAAAAGATGAGCATTTAAGAAACAAGAAACAAACACTGCGCAAATTGACGTGACCACTATTGGCAGATCATAAACATGCAATTCCGGAGCAAGAGATAGCTACAGAAAGGTACAGGGAAAGAGAAGACAGAAAGGACAAAGCACAGACTACAAGAAAGAGAAGAGGTGCTCATTGCATTATGGGAAGTCCCCCCATCAGCCTAGGGCTATAGCAGCATAACAAAGGAGTGCTTCAGGTCATCTGAGCCAGCCCTACCCATGAGCTTTATCAAATAAAAAGCTTTAAGCCTAATCTTAAAAGTACAGAGGGTGTCTGCCCCTCAAACTCAAACTGGAAACTAGTTCCACAACAGAAAAGCCTGAAAGCTGAAGGCTCTGCCTCCCATCCTACTTTTTGAAAAAGTAGGAACCATAAGTAAACCCAAGTGCTGTATTGGGATAATATGGTACTATGAGGTCCATGATATATGATGGAGTTTGATCATTAAAGACTTTGTACATAAGGAGATGCATTTTAAATTCTATTCTGGATTTTACAAGGAGCCAGTAAAGAGAAGTTCAAATGGAAAATGTACTGCATGATCTCTCTTGATGGTTCCTATCAGAACTCTTGTTGCTACATTTATATCTATTGAAGGATTTTCAGAGCGTTGGGACATCATGATAATAAGGAATTACAATAGTGTTATTTTCATTTTAGATGTCAAAAGTGTTTTGTGGCTCCCGGTGTTTTC
The DNA here is from genome assembly GCF_000690725.1 of Stegastes partitus. Lineage (NCBI taxonomy): Eukaryota > Metazoa > Chordata > Actinopteri > Pomacentridae > Stegastes > Stegastes partitus. Next base: position 197,260 of record NW_007578204.1, on the reverse strand, counting down.
TTTTCTGTGGGAAATGGGTCCAAATGGCTCTTTGAGTGTTTAAGGTTGCCGACCCCTGGTCTAGCCTAACAAATATATTAGCTAGGATTTTAGCATCACTCTGAGACAGGGTGTTTCCAATTTTAATAATATTGGTCAAAAAACAAGATTTTCGTTCAGTGGTCAAAGAAGGTCAATAAGGCTGTAGTAGAGATTTGCTTTATGTGTGAGTTAAAGGACATATCCTGATCAAAAATTACTTCAGGGTTCCTCACAGTCGTGCTAAAGACCAAGGCAATGCCATCCAGGGTAATTATCTGGTTAGGAAGTGTGTTTCTACGATGTTTAGGGCCAAATACGACAACTTTAGTTGTGTCTGAATGTAGAAGAAGAAAACTGCAGGTCATACAGACCTTTATGTCCTTAAGGTATGTTTGAAATTTAACTAATTTGTCTCATCTGGCTTAATAGATAGATATAGTCGGGTGTCATCTGCATAACAATAAAGGTTTATGCAGTGTTTCCTAAATATATTGCCTAAGGAGAGAATTTACTAGGTAATTAGTATTGGACTGAGCACAGATCCCTGTAGAACTCTATAACTGTGTGTGCAGAATACTCATCATTTACATTAAGAAATTGAAAACCAGCCCAGTGCACTTCCTTTAATCCTAATGACATTTTCCAATCTGTGTAATTAAATGCTGCTATCAGTGGTGTCAAACACAACACTGAGATCTAGCAGCTAGACAGGGTTCACTGTTTGAGGCCCAGACATGATCACTGGTAACTTTTACTAGTGCTGTTTTTGTGCTTGGATGTCTCGAAATCCTGACTGAAACTCTTCAAACAAACAATTTCTGGGCAGATGGTCACACAATTGGCTTGTAAAAGCTTTTTCAAGAATTTTGGAAATAAAAGGCAGGTTGGATCTGGGTCCATTGTTGTATTAGACACCTGGCTCAATGGTAGGCTTTTTAGGTAGAGTTTTATTTAGCAAAATTAACAGCCTCCAGTACATTGATAAAGATAGATTGTTCAGATTTAGTATGGATTTGTTAATATGGGGAAAAAAACATCCTTAAGCAGTGTAGTTGGGATGGAGCCTGAAAGACATGCTGATGATTTGGATGAAGTAATTGTTGAAGTTCGTTCAAAGAGAAAAGGAAAGAATAATAATATAAATCAGGTCTTACAGACATTTTATAGCTGTACTTGATGATACATTGATGGCAGTTGTGGAAAGTATGTGATGTTTATTTCTCTAATAGTTACAATATGCAAAGAGACTCATGAAGACATGACTAAAAGCGAAAGGAATACATGGCTCCACAGAGCTGTACCTCTTTGTCAGTCTTGCTATCGTGCTGAATAGAAACCTGTGGATATTCCTGTTTTCCTCTTGATGAAGACTATGCGGTCCTGGCACTGCAGAGGGCTTTTCTTTTGTTAATATGTTATTAGACTATCTTTCCCGGTTAAGCGAAGTTATTCTCAAGTGGTGGAATGTCACTTCATCTCCAGTTTTGTCTATGTTTGCTTTAAAGTGCAGATTTGTGTACTGTACTAAAGAGCCTCTTCAGATTTATTGCCTTCTTTTTCAGCGGAGCATCAGTGTCAAGTGTTGTATGTAGTGAGACTGGAGGACTATCACTACTGTGATCAAGCTGTGTGAGAGCAAAGCTAAGTTCAGAGGTAAGGTAAGGTGTTTAAGTCAGCAATAATGGAATCATTTGCCTAAATCTGATTAGTGCATTACTGGGTTAACATCTACTGTAGTGGAATTTCTTGCCTAATGCAGTGTACTCCGTAGTCAAAATTCACACTTAATTTAAAAATGGAGAGCCAAAAGAGGGTTTTTGAGGAAATATTATTAAATCATCAGGTTCTGTGCCATATGTCAGAACAAGGTAGAAGGTGTGATTAAAACAGTAAGTGGGGTTATTTACACAATGAGAAAAGCCAACTGAGTGTCATAATTAAATGCAGCGTTAAGGCCGTCGCTGAAGACAATTGTGTTATCTGTACTAATCAATAATTCAGGAAAAAAAGTCTGAGAATTTAGAGGCCTGTACAGTGAATTTAAGGTTAGCGCGATAACTTCAGGTGTACCACTGGGGTTTCAGGGCTAAGATGTTGGTTGATTTCTTATTAAGACACTTTTCTATGTCAACTTATTCTGCACATCTAACCTGCTCCGGAGCAGGTTATGGTTGAGATAATAGAAAACACATATAAAACGCCACCTACTGACCAATCAACTTGGAAAACTGCATCACCATTCCTAGAACATCCTTTTGAGCTTGGTGTGTGGATAGTGGGACGGTCTCCTCAGAAGACAAGTTCTTAGACTCTGTGAAAACTCTTTGTTTCTCTGATGAGCATAAGACATGTTTAAAGTGGAAGGAAGTCCCGTCTTCCTTCTTTTTTTGTCTTTGTTGACAGCAAGACATTTCAAAGCAAATCAGTTTTCTATATAATCCTAAAAGAGTGACTGATTAAAGCACTAAAGCATTGTACTTGTTGACCCTGTAAGATTTACAGTAAGCCTACTTACTGGTTTGAGTTATGTTTTTATATTTGTTCTTTTCTTGATCCCAAGACTGTTTAACACCACCAGAGGCTGCAACTGAAACAGTAAGGCTATATTGTCTGCCAGAGAAATAGAAGCAATGGAATACACAATTGTATATATACTAGGACTTGTGGGGCAGTGAAATTGATCAGCCTGTTAAAATTAAGCAGTCCCAGTGTCAGCAGTTTTTTGCCAGTTTTCCTTCCTGCTTTGTGTACAACAAAGTCTGTGCTGTATTTTTAAATTCCTCATATTTAATATAGGTTTAGAGTTTGTTCTTTTTGTGAGAAATATGCAATTCTAGATCTTCTAGTCCATGTTGCAGTTGGACATCTGGTGCCACTTTGATGTGAATGCGCTTTTATGCACTTATTTCTAGGATCAGTTAGTCTTTGTGAAGTCATGTAACGAAAAAATAACCTGGGTACGTTAAACTACATTGAACAGTCTGAGGAGGACAGTATACAACAACAAAGAGGACAGTATTTTCCAGTTTGGGTGTAAGAGACTAGGAGTACATTTTTTCTAAGAAGTAGAAGTATAAGTTTAGGTCTCAGGTTGATTAGTAAGATTGAGTGGAGTGTTGCTGCCACTGCACCTCCTTTGCCTGTGCTTCGAGGAAAGTGACAGTTAATATGACTGCGGGAGGGATGGGCGGAGGTTGTTGATTAATTTAGACTGACTTCTTCCTGCTGCTACAGGGTTTCAGTGAGATAAAATAAATCATTTCTGATCACTTATCAGGTCATCAACTAACAAATTTAGATGAGAGCTATCTAATGTTTAATAATTCATATTTAAATTTCCTGTTTTTTTTTCTGTGAAAAGAGTAGTATTCGTTTTTATTAGGTTCTTATGAATCGCTCCTCTTGGAGCAGACACAGTCTCTCTGGGGTGTTTGGAGTTTTCGGAGGATGACGAATGTAGGGAAGCTGCAGAGAAGCCTCTGAGACTGCAGCGCTGCATACTGGGTTGTCATGTTATGGGTTTTCTAATAAACTCAGCCATATTTCTAGATAGGAAAAATGTTTGACACCATCCAAAGTGGGATGAATGCTGTCTCTCCTAATCAGACCAGGTTCCCCCTAGAAAGTTTTCCAATTTGTTTCTCAAGCCTCACTCTGAGATATCAAGCATAGAATATAATGTGTTTTGGTGAATTTTGAGGCTAAGTGGAGTGAGAAGAATTCAAAAGATTTAAGCATTAATTCAGGATTATGTTTTAACTTTAGATGTGAGCTAAACCTTCATTCACTCCTCAGTATGGCACGGACAGCTGGGGTATGGGGACGAGCTTCTGCATATGATAAGGACACTTGAAGGACCCTCATGGACACACAAGACGCAGCACCAGTGAAGTGTCAGGTCACTTCATAGGGGTGAAGATCAGGTCATTCTCCTAGTGTCATGAAAAATGGCTTTAAAGTGTTTGGTGGAATTTAACAAAGTACATGTACTCAAGTGCTGTACTCAAAAGTAAATTGAAGGTACTTGTATTTTGAGTATTTCCATTTTATGTGACTTTATAGTTCCAATCAACTACATGTCAGAGCCAAATATTGAACCTGTTTACTCAGACTTTTCAGATTTAAATTCTTTATTCTCCTCTTGTATCTCTAAATTTTTTCTAAAGTGTTTGTGAATAAAGTTTCTTTATGGACCGAAAACATTTATGTTCTTTAGCTATAAGAACTCTCTTAGATTAGCTGGAAAGCCCATTGTGGCAATTTTAAAAACACTCCAGTTTTTCTGAGCTTATGAAAAGTTTAATTAGGAAGAAACTACCAAATAGTATATAAAGTGGTTATAATTAGATCAACCATAAACAGATACAGCATTAAAATTTTAAATGTCTATATAATAGTTAACTAACGGGCCATTTTACTACACAATAGCAACAGAATACTTTTTGACACTTTTGACACCTAAGTACACTTTCACTTGTAGTGGACTATTTTCACTGTGTGGTATTACTACTTTTACTTAAGTAAAAGATCTGGTTACATCGTCCACCACTAGTCGTCAAAACTCAAGTCAAGCTTTTCACATTGGTGTAGAAAACATTCGTGTGAATACTCTTAAAACTCACCCCCAGTAAGTGAGTGCAACATACATCTTGAAGGTTAGAGCATATGAGAAGCGGATACACTTGAGGCCTGTGGAATTGATTAGGTGGTCCGGAACCCCTCGGCTGGAACCTACGTCAATACGAAAGGAGTGGTCAGACATCATGCTGGGCTTCTGGGTGCCATCAGAACTTGTTTGAAGTTGAAGAGGGATTAGGATAAGGTTGGAACCTGACCAGTCTCTGTAACAAACTGGGGGTTGGAACACAAAGCATCCTGAGATTTTCTGGTTTGGGAAGGAAGGTCGAATACAGGATGAATACAGAACAACTGATTCTAGAGTGCCGGCTGAAGGCGGGGACATAGGATGTTGGAATGTGTTGAAGCCTTAGGATAGGATGACAGCTGTCAGTGGAAAATTACCATAATTAATAAAGTATGCCGCAGCGGCATTATGGGTACTTTGAGTTCAAGATGGAGGTGAAGCAATGTGAGATGAAGCTGGATAATGTAGCTACTTTGAATGATGGAAAGAAGGAACAGAATCTACTATGGAGGGAGTGACGGGTGTCAGTAGCCTGGAAAGTGTTCGACATAGAGGAGGAACAGGTTGTACACTGACCGCCATGTGAGGGGCAACACGAAAGGCATGACTGCGGAGGAGTAGCTTCGACTTTTGCTTATTAAAACGATGGGTCTGTGAGACGGTCGCGATAGATTTTGAATACTGCTGAAGACGGCTGGAGAGGTTTTTGAAAGAACTACGGAATGAAGACCATCGTTGACCAAGAGACCCCAAACACTAGTAGAAGCAGCATATCTGTGTGCTGACTGCTGCTTGGGATCTTGTTCATGAGTGGAAGAATGGAGCGTGACATGGACAGGCAGCTTTGTGCAGCCTCAGCAGTAATACAGGCGTTGTACTAGACCAGGGGTCGGCAACCTGCGGGTCTTTCATACCTCTGCTGTGGCTCCTGGTGGCTTTGGAAAATAAATAATGAGCATAAAATTTAAATGTATTTTATTTTAGTTTGTTAGTTTTCCTGCAGGCAGCAGGACAACCACATTTTTACTTTGCTGCAGGTGAATAATTTAAGTTTGGCTTTTTATTTCATACATACAAGGAGGACTCAAATAGACATTGAGTATTTTATTTGAAAGTAACCTTCAACCCAGCATCTTTTTGTTTTCGGACTTCACTGTGGATTTTTTTTTTAAAAACATAGCACAAAGGTAAAAAAGGATGTATGCAGTGTTATCTTCATTTTAGATGTCAAAAGGGTTTTGCGGCTCCCGGTGTTTTCTTTTCTGTGGGAAACGGGTCCAAATGGCTCTTTGAGTGCTTAAGGTTGCCGACCCCTGTACCAGACTATCGTGATGAGGAGGGAGCTGGGTTGGAAGGGGAAGCTTTTGATTTACTGGTCATTCTGCATTCCAACCCTAACCTATGGTCATCATGAGTTCTAGATCATGACAAAAGAACAAAATTGACAGATGCTCAAACCAAAGCTGCAGCATCTAGATGAGAGAATTGTTGTGGTTAATCATGTGTTGAAAGCTCCAGGAGTTTGTCAGAAGTTGAAATAGTTTGACTTTGCGGTCTAAAGACCAAGAGTGATCTGGTCGGAGATTTCATGTGGAGGGACATCGTCAGGCGAATTAAAATTTTTATTTTTTTTTACTGGGCGGAGCTATGGGTACCGTGACAACATCATGCTCTGGCACATAGTGTTGGTGTCTGCTGGAAGAAGGGTTGTTGTGATTTATCATGTGATCTAAGCTCTGGGAGTTGGAAAGAAGTTGGAATGGTTCACTTTCACTAACTTTCTCTTAGGGCTCTCTGAAGACCCACAAAGATCCGGTCAGCAATTTCATGTGTGAGAACGTGCTGATCTTTTCCGGATGTGGCAGCTTCTCTGGATGCTCACCTGCTTTGGACATCAGCGCTGGAGCTAGGGAAAGTTGAGGAGGGAGTAATTACATTTTGGACTTCTCTGAGAAGAACCTGGTTGTAGCTGGGATCAGATGAGGAGAGTCTGATGTGGCTGGAGAACAGAGATAGGAATTCTGATTGAAGTGGTCTCTTCGGCACGGGAGACTCGATTAATGGCTGTTCTCGAGAGACGCCAATCTCCTCGTCTTTGGGGCCTTGTTGTAAATTAGGCTAATCGGCATGGAGGAGAGCTGGAGCCGGGCTGAACGTTCCCTCATGGAGAGCTGATGGATGAGCAGTTCTTTGTAAGTCAGAGTTTTCTAAAACTCTCAGACTGGCAGCGTGACTGAACGATGGCATGTGTTGCTCTGTGCACGAGAGGCGAGAACGCACAAGTGGGAAGGGCAGAGTGGTATGTATGGACAGGAAGGGGAGTGATAGAGGTGTGGTCCTGTTCCTGAATAACAGCTAAAGACTTTATCTCTATTAAAAGTAACCCCTTCCTACCTTAAAATGACTTAGATGTAACTGTACACTGTTGCTTCCTTTAAAACATGCAGATCTATGACATGCCTGCTTCTCTCTCTACACCTCCCCATGGTCTGTATCCTGAGCACTCCAGCTCTCCTACAACCCTGCTCTAACACTGTAAAACTGCTCGATGCTACACAATGGAAAGTTGTAATGTTGGAAAATTTCTGCAATGCATGTATTATTTGGAAACTGATTCGAAGAAGAATAGTGATACAGGCAGCCCCACCCTGCAAGCCCACTAGGTTATCTATGGTTCACTAGGTATCACTAGGTTATGTATGAAATTCTGGAAGTCTGAATCTGTGTTTTTGAGTCATTAGCAGACTGTTGCAGTTTTCAAGGTAGAAATGCTTAGGTGCTTATTTCATTCATGACGTGCCTTACAGCATGTATAAAACACTATATGGATATGTTATCATGGTTGAAACAAAACTTGATTTTCAGCAGTGGGGGTCTTTAACACATAATAAACACTATGCTTCCTCCAGACATCTATATCAGGGTGTACCAGTGCGCCATAACAGCACTGTTGGGTGTGGTTACACTTGCAACAAACCATAATTTGGGCCAAAATCAACCAACAGTAAAGCTGGTCGAGAGTGAAAGGCTCAACACTCCAGACCAGTAGCATACTAGCTTCTTAGGCTGTTCTTAAATGACTCTTAAAACGGACAGATTCCTGTTACATATATTTTCACAGACTCAGCTGTTGATGCTTTGTTGCATTTATGGAGGTCTGTGAACATGAACGGAACATGTGCAGAAACATCATTTACTCTGTAGAAGCAGTTAGTTGGGAAAGCCAGCACGATATAGTGCAATGATCTGCTAAACTTAAAGTCTTGCCCCACCACTACTTTCTCTGGTGTACACGAGATGTGAGGGTATGTCGTCTTTTAAGTTGCTCAGTTTGGAGACATGGTAGAACACTCGCTCAACTTAATTAGCCTTCTACAACTCCATGCTCTGCTCATGCAGCCCTTCATCTTCAGCTCGACCCTTTGAAGGCTGTACAGTTACATTGGATGTTTCTGATTGATTGTAGCAGACCAGCTGAGCTGGTAAAGAAGAGTAGAGAGGTGGATGTCACTGCAAATGGACATTTTATGCTTCACAATCAGTGAAGGATGAAAATTGATGGAACTGGATGAAGTAAGATGGAGGCTTGTTGTCAGACTGCAGACGTTCTGGCTGCAAGTTGTTCTTCCCATAGAGAGGTGTACAGCTGGTTGACAGCCACAGTGATGACAGCAGGTTTTCAAGAGGAAGCGGAGATACCCTGGGAGATCACCTGATATTACCTGTGCGATTCTAAAATCCAGTGATAGCTCAGAGAAGTTAAATGAAACAAGAGAGTGACAGCTCCGCTCATTTTCATTTGACTGGAGATGGAAAGATGTCATGTGCCCGATACGGTTTCCAGGAGTTTTTCAAACTTCATTTATGGAAATACTTCAGAGACAAGGACAAACAGAACTTCAGGATGGGATCAAGGGATCAGGAGGCATCTGAGGAACCAGTCACATTTTTATAGCGCTCTGGATGACACTTGAAAAGACCTTTCTCAAAGGGCTTTTATATCTGTTTAGTTTTTTTCAAAAAATTAAACTTCATCTTGGTTTAGGTCAGAGACACTATGACAGGCGGTTGTCACTGTCAGCCGGCCCTCTGCGTGAAAAATCTTTCAGAATGTATGAGACACTTCAAACAGAGCTTTCAGATTAGCTTTTGAGAATATTAAATGTGACAAAATTATAGAATTTTCATTTAGAATTTTTAAATAAACAAATTAACTGTATAATAGTAAATGTAATAAAGTAAGAAATAAAACAAAGTACATTTAGATTGAATTAATAAACAAAATTTACAGATGGATAGGAATAAAGCTGCCCTGTGATGGACTGTCCAGGGTGTCCCCTGCCTTTGCCCTGAGTCAGCTGGGATAGACTCCCCCCGCGACCCTAGTGAGGATTAAGCGGTGTATAGATGATAGATGGATGGATAGATGGATGGATGGATGGATATGTAAAGTATCTTATTGTATATTTAATTATCTAATTATCGTGGTTTGGTTTATTTTTGTTGTATTCATGTTCTGTTTTACTTGACTTTGAATTCATTTTTCCTCTTCCTCTGTTTATTTAAAAAAAAATCTATTAAAAAATCTATTAATAATACACACATACACATATATATGTTTGGTTATGACTCAGAAAGCAACATATTCTCACTCCCACCTTGTCACATATGGATGCTTAGTCACAACAGCTTGGCATCAGTCTCTGATGCACTGCATTCCCCTTTTGTGCCTTTTTTTTTTTTCAACACTGGATGATCAGGTAGCCTATAAAGAGTGACAAAGTCCTTGTGAGGAGGGTGGTGGCATGAATCAGACAACATACTGTCACCCACGATAGTTTGGTTTGTGTCCTGGGTGGCACATCATTTTTTTCACATTGTTCCCTTATTATTCAGTTCTTTTTTTGTGCTGCTATTTTCACTTGACTCACTCTTTGGTTAGGTTTGGCACCAAAACTACTTGGTTGGAGGCAGGAAAATCTCACGGTTTGAGTTCAAATAGACCCGATCATACATGCAACCACATATTAGGATGCAAAACTCTGCATCCACATCCTCCTCCGTTTCCATCCTTAACACGGTAATGAGTCCTGATTTATCGACATGCTATATGATGTGTTGCCAGAAAACGAGCGACAGTGACGACACCTGCACAGAACATTCAGATACTGTCTCATCGAGTCTGTAGAACTAGCTTGCATTCTGATAAATGATGCTAGAGAACACTCATGTTTAAAAGTGACACCATGTGGGTTGGAAGCAGTCGTTTGTCTCTGATGAGTTGAGAGTTACTGGGTTGCAGAAAGTACTTTTCTGCTTGGACCCTGTGTACAAGGTGTTAAAAAATGATTGAATTAGACTGAGACAGATATGGAACGGTCTGCTTGTGAAAGGATTTGCACCTCCTGATATGCAGCAGTAGCTGTTAATGAGATATGGAATATGCTTCCATTATCTATACCTAGCCAAGACTTTAGCTTTAACCTGTAGAAGGTCACGGAGCCTTTCTCATCTGACATTTAGCGAGAAGCAGTGTACATTCTGGACAGATCACCGGTACATCACAGGGTTACCATAAAGAGACAGACAAATACTCACACTAACACCAAAGGCCAATCACCAGCTGAGCTACCGTGCATCTCTTTGGACATACAGATGAGAAGGTTTCAACCAAAGAGCCTGAAAATTCAACATGTAGTCTGCGCATGGTTCTATTATGTGTATTCACTGGGCCATGTGTTGTTTACTGTTACTATTAAAGTTTCTCACATTTTAATGGTTTCTACATTTTATTATTATCTTTATTTCTACAAGAAATTAAATAAACATGCTTGGGCAAAGTGTATAATGGTTCACATTAGAGAAAAGTAGTCAAGCAAAGCTGCACATAATCAATAGGAAGGCAAACGATGTGGATATTTTACACAGAGGCAAATAGCATCACACACTGTACACATACTGTACTTGTTCTGTTTATTTCCAGTAAATTATGTCAAGTACTGCACATTATTTAATGGAGAGGCTGTTGTTCAAATGAGCACAAGCTGTGTTTTTACGGTAATATTGCTGCGCTCCTTTAGATAAGAAAAATAAAACAAACAAACAAACATTTAATTTGATGCCATCTAGTCTCAGAACTGCCTTGATAATTACGTTTGACATTAAATCATTTCCATCCAGCCTCCCACTGAAACTGGGGTTTCCTAACTGTCAGACAGGCGCAAACAAACAGATGTTGTTTCCCTTCACAATATTGTGATACACACCTTTTTTTTTTTGCCAGTTGACATTAGGTATTTTTCTCTTCATGTCTTTACCAACAGGGCTGCAAGGTGGATTGGTGGGTAGCACCATTGCCTCGCAGCAAGAAGGTCGCCGGTTCACGTGCGTGGAGTTTGCATGTTCTCCCCATGCAGCGTGGGTTCTCTCAGGGTTCTCCGGCTTCCTCCCACACAGTCCAAAAACATGTTGAGGTTAATTGGTAATTCTAAATTGTCCGTAGGTGGGAATGTGAGTGTGCTTGGTTGTCTGTCTCTAAGTGTAGCCCTGTGATAGACTGGTGACCTGTCCAGGGTGTCCCCTGCCTTCACCCTAAGTCAGCTGGGATAGACTCCAGCCCCCCATGACCCTAGTGAGGATTAAGCGGTGTATAGATAATGGATGGATGGATGAATGGATGGATCTTTACCAACAAGTTTAGATAATATTTTCTGTTTAATTCTTTTATTCCAGAGCTCCTTTTTGCCTTTTTCTGATATCGTCAGCAGATAATCAGACAGGAAGTGTGTGTGTGTGTGAGAGACCATTAGACCACCACCAGCCATGGTTTCCCTAAACTTCTCAAATGATTTCATTACAGAACTGTTTAAGGTCCAAAGCAACATGTACATTGTACAGGAACACACAAGTAGGCATGAGGAGTCCCAAAGAAGGTTTTTATTTACCCCAGAAATGAAAACCCCAAAACAAATGGCAATAAGAGTGAATTGGCCCATAAATACACCACCTAAACACAGCAAACAAACTGAACAGAACAAACAAAGAGCAAATTGACCACACAGGAAAACATATATGATAGCTGAACAGACCAACAGTCATTAGTCAAAACAAAAGTATCAAAGCTTAATATAACCTAAATCAATAAACATACTATCTCCAGGAAAAATTTTTAGGAGCATTTCTCTGATAATCCATCTGTGCTTTGACTTGTTTGTCTCCTGTTTCACAAAATGTTTATTCTCAAGCTTCTCACTTGCATGTGCAAGTTGTAAACCGCACAAGGGCTTTGTGATGAAAAATGGTTGAGACATAAGTGCTCAGATGAAACACTGATAACCGATCAATGTTTTCAACTTCAAAAATGCAGTAACCAAATATGCAGCAACTGATGCTGTGCAAAGAAGAAAAAGAGAGGAGACGTTAGAAACTACTTTAGCAAGCAGCACCTTACTGTAAATCTTATGGTGTTCCATGAAATCATGCATGAAGAAGACACAGCGATCTTAATATGTCTGCAGACTTTAGCTACTTAGCTAATCACTCTATCTAAAGTACTACCAGCTCTTAAATGTAACCTCCTTTTTTTTTTTTTTGGCTTCACTAATCAGCTGCAACATCACACAGCAGCAGCAGGATCGATATAATCTCTAAATTGAAAGAGTTGCTGCGTGCAATTTACGCGTGTGGCACAGCAGGTGACTTCACTCATTATTTCAATTTTCTGATATGTCACTATGATCTTATGTAGTAGTTTGTTCAAGCTAACAGCTGAGCTGCTGCACAGATTCACAGTTTCCACAGTGAAATCAGCAGGTCGAGTTCAGGATGAATCACCGCCGTCAAACCTGTCAACACATTTTTCTTTTCAGCAGATACTGTTTCCTCTGGACAATTTTTGGGGGCCAAACGAAGCAGATTATTACAGAGTGTTTTCAGGTTTGCTGCTTAAATGCAATAATGTTTGCAGTGGTGGTATTACTGCAAGCATGAGTTGATCTAATCAGATAAGTAAATGAAAAAGAAGGTAGCAGACAGCCGGCCTATGAAAACACAATTTATTTACTTTTGTTGGGTCAATGCAAAGCCGTGTCTGTTTTTATGCATAGCGGGGATATTTGTGTTTCCTGAACCATAAATTAAGTGCAAATGATAATATTAAAAAAAAAGGTACATCACTGCAGTGTATTATGGTTTAGGCCTATAAACTGGCTGTTGTGTTATTGCTCTTTGCTACTTTAAAATGCTTCAGGTTAAGTTTTTTCCTCACATTCCTTTACCATGTTGTCTCACCCAAGTTACTGAAAGAAATAAAAAGCACACAAATACAATAAAACAAAAAATCCGAATGCTCTGGCTTCTCACAAGAGGAATGTGGCGATTTAGACAGATTTAATTTGAGACTCTGAAATGCCACCAACGCAGCGGTGGAGATTGAAATTTAGTTTGTGGTTCAGCATTAAAAAAACTACCACTCAGAAAACTCAGCTCAGATATGTCTTTCTGGAAGCAGAACAGCTATTCTCTGGACAATCCACATCAACAGAACGCAACATCTATTTCTACTGTCTGCAGTCGGTGGACCATATTCGACTATCAAAGTTTCAGCGGATGAAGGTGAAAGCAGCCCTCTAATGTCAAACTCTGCAT
>NW_007578204.1:178711-181903 GCF_000690725.1 Stegastes partitus | reverse complement strand
TGTCAGGGGTGGCCGTACTCAATATTAGTGACCGAGTGACATTTGAAAGAGTAATACTGGACAATCCCCTCAAATATGTGCTTCCTGTTATATGACCAAGGTTGAAAAATGGAAACCAAACCCTTAATTCTATTGTTCAATACCTCCAATTTAGTTTAAGCCTGAATACACAGTTTGCAAGAGTTAACTGTGATTTATTTTTTACTGTGATATGTATTGTATGTGTCGTGAAATCATTAGAGGTTTGAGAAGATATACACTTTTTCTTTTTCAATCATTCCATGAGAAGAAAAGTGTCCTATGTTTCCCATTTTCCAAATCCTGCCTGGATCTTTAAATAACTGGTTCCAAGCCTCCATGTCTCATAAAAATATTACATAACAATAAAAATCGATTGAACACACAGCAATAATGTAACGATAATTATTGCTGTAATAAAACTTCTGTATCATTTCTCTGTGAGAAATAAGGATTATGGGTAGAAAAATAAACGAGTTTAGTTTTTTATTTCCATGGCTGTTGACCAGGTATGTGTGATGACCGTCCTGCTGTATTGAACATGTGTCGTGTGGCTGTAATCACTGTTGCTTGCATGCAGCTTCTGCAGGTGTCAGTATGACTGTAGCCGGTAGGAGGGACTTGATGCTCCAACTTCTCCTCTGGTGTCTGTGCTCTCCAGCCAGTCGTCCTGGTCCTGCTCGCAGAGAGACGACGACGACAGCAGCAGCAGCAGCAGCGGCGGCTTCGGCATTCCGGGGAAACACCATGCATCTGAGGCTGACAAGACGACTGGAAGCTCGCACCGTTTCGCTGTCTTATTTTTGATTTGCCGTTATTTGTTTATTTATTTGTTTTTGCTTGTGTCTTTTCTTTCTTTTCTTTTTTCCCTTTCTTTCTTTTTCTTTTTTCTTTTTTTTTTTTTTTACCCCCCTCCTCCTCCCTTTCACCCAATCTCTGACGCGCAAGGACACTACAGCATCCATCCACGGCAGAACCGCTCACATAGAGCATCCTCTGTACAGACGCACCAGCCATCCTCCTCCTTCCTTCCTTCCTCCCACTCTCCTCCTCTCTCCTCTTCTCTTCGTTTTTTTGTTCGAACCCAGAGGACGTCGGGACCTCTTCTATATTCTCCCCCCCACTTCGCCCGGAGACATGGATCTATGGTTTCATTCGATCCGGATTTGCTGGTGGAGGGTTTTGTTTCTGATGAGTGTTTTCCAGGACTATCTGAGCTCCATGCTGGACTGCCCGCCGACCTGCAGCTGCTCTCAAACAGAGATCTATTGCAATAAGTCCGACAACGGCAGGTTTTTCCCTTTACTCGCCCTGCAAGACACTGGGAGCAATGGGACCAGCGTTGACATAGCGGAGTTATTCAAAAACATCACCTCTATGTAAGTAGCTGCGGATTTGTGTGGCGCGTTTCTCAATCATTTATAGATCTCAGCCTGTGTTTGGCTGCTCTCTTTGCACTGATCTGACTTGTTGGTTTGTGTTTTTGTATTCTGACACTTTTCACACTTCTCCTAAGTGGCCTTTTTTTTTTTTTTAAATGATCACAATCATCTTAGATAATCGCTCCTGTGTGGAGGGGGATTGCGCTTATCCGTGCCTCTCCGTGCGCACCGACACTCACCAATTCGCAGCCTTTGCGAGCAAACTACTTGCTCTTGAACCTTTTTTTTTGTGCAATTTCCCCTCCCTCCCCCCTTTCTTTTCTCCTGTGTGTGTCCCCATAAAGTTGCTCCTCCGCAGCAGCAGCAGCACCGCAGGCCTACGCGGCTTGGAAATGACAAGAGAGGATGTTGCGGAGAAGCTCAAGATCGCGCATTCAGCCCCGATTCCCCCTCCGTCCTCGTGTAACAGCAACTGCTCCGACAGATTGTGCTAAATGAAACAGAAATAAATGGTGCAGTAAGGTCAAGCAGTTACATTTGAGCCCCCCTCATCCTGCGAGGAACGACCCGACCAAACTTTAGCCCGATTATGTCCGGATGATGCGGTGCGCGGCGGGGATGATGGGAAACCGTCACTTGTGGCTTTTTTNTTAGAGACAGACAACCAAGCACACTCACATTCACACCTACAGACAATTTAGAATCACCAATTAACCTCAACATGTTTTTGGACTGTGGGAGGAAGCCAGAGATCTCCCACCGGGACGCGAACCAGCAACCTTCTTGCTGCGAGGAAAGAGTGCTACCAACTGCGCCACCTTGCAGCCCTGAAACTACATATATGATATACAATGTGTTTTACTTAAAAGAGAATGCTGATTTATTTCAGTCTGGCACATTTCCCATTAGTGGCGTAGATCTTACGTGTAATTTTTCTGAAAGGCTGTGAATTTTTGCAGGATGTAGCAGCTGGTTGCACTGCGGCAATGTGAAAACTGCTAAGGTGTGTCTAGAACAGGGACGACACAGCGCAGGATATCTGGAGATATTTTAAACCTACTCCACCTTTGATGGAAAGCATGTACGAATTAAAGCACCGCCTAAGCCCGGCAGTCGATTATTTCAACGCTTTAAAAGGTCAATTATAAAGTGTGGATGACCAAGAATCTCCTCGTGCAGCCTCTCCTCACAACAAGCAATTGTTCTAAGCACCACTTGTTTTTCTTTGCACATGTGCAGTCAGTGCTGACCGTCCCCAGGGTTACAGACTTGAGGCTGTAAACCTGTGCTGCACATATCGTTGTGATGAAAACGAGCAGAAACTCTGAACTAGCCTTCAGTTAGCAAAATGGCTGTTCCAGACCGCTTATTTCTGTGTTTATCTTGGGTAAGACTTGAAAAGAAATGTTTAAAAAGAATCATTTAAAACAGAATGCTGCAGGGAACTCACACTCGCTGCCCTGCTGTTTTCATGCTGTTTTGTGCGAGCCCTCACATTCCCCCAAATCTCTACAGCGGAGGTGGAGAGTGCAAAGCTAGCACAATGCATACACAGCCACAATAACCACGTTAATGGATAATACTTCAGACTAAAATAAAATGGAATCATCCCTTAAAGGCCCCCTGCCAATCAAAGCTGTGTTGTGGTTCCTGGATGTTTGAGCTTCACTGTGCAACAGAATAATGTTTGTATGGTTGAAGACTATTGTGACATTTATCTGGCTTCAATTTTCTCTGAGCTCACCTAAAATCTGACCCTGAACTTTAAAGGTGTGAAGTACATCAGCTTGAC
>NW_007578204.1:161789-175866 GCF_000690725.1 Stegastes partitus | reverse complement strand
GTTTTTTTTTTTTTTTTTTTTATAAAACAGATGATGACGGCAGACTATCCAACCCCCCTCCTCCTCCTCCTCCCTCAGCCTCACACCCACACACCCCCAGAAGTACATTTTCATTCTGCATCCTCCCTCTCTCTCCCCCCTTCTCTCTCTCTCTCTCTTTCCCTGGCATCGATCCTTCCTGCCAACATCAAAGCTTTCTTTCTTGAAAAGTCAGGGGAGGGGGGGAAAAAAAAAAGAAGAAGAAGAAGCCGAGCTCGGGCCTTAAAATAAGACCTCTGGTGTCGATGAGGCTGATTTGCATATAAAGTAAACATCTCCCGTTAACGCACTGGAATTCCCCGCACGGCCTCCTCTTGTGCCACAAAGGACTTTTTTTTCTCCTCTCCTCCCATCAGTTCTGGTATCCCGTTTACCCTTTATCCATCTGAGGCAGACAACAACTTATTCTGTGACACGGTTCATCGCCTCCCTGTGCCACTAGAGGGTAGCCTGGTACCCTCTATATTCTGGGAATCAAGTGCTCTCTGTACAACACGGGAGTCATTTACGTGACTGGTTTATCAGGGAGACTTTATTCCCCCCCCCTCTTTTTCTTTTTTTTTCTGGTCCGGATGAGCAGCCGGTTTGAAGCTCAGCGGCCTTGAAAGCAAAGGACGGGGAAAGGTCAGAGGTCGCAGCACACTGTTAGTGATTAGCGTGACCCTGGGGTGACCCACGTGGAGAGATTTCCTCTTTGTGGAACCTGCTCCATTCACTGTCAGCTCATTTATCTCCCTCCTGTCATTCGCTAGGATCAGCCACCTCTTGGATTTTCAGTAAAAAAAAAATGCCCAAATTCAGCACAAAGTCACACACTGATTGCCTTTTTTTTTTTGCCTTTGAGACAACCTAATGCAACTGACCCAGGACTAATTGTGCATTTCATGGCCCCTCGCCAGCAGCAGGCTGTTTTTTTTTGTTTTTTTTTTTATTGCTGCTCAGCATGGACGGCAACCTCCAGCCAGCAGCACCGGCGGCTCAATGACAGCTTATCAGAGGCTGCACTGGCCGAAGCGACATCAGCGTCTGATTTATCTGTATATTCAAATCGCACAGAGTTGATTTATTATTTTTCTAATCAACTGCTCAATATTTAGTGGTTATCGGGTGTAAAAGCACGATAATGGGGCGCATTGACTGTATCACATTCAGCATCTCTGCAAACACGCATCAGATTAGAAGAAGCTTATTGCGTGATGCTAATTTATTATCTGGCCAGAAGACAAGCTCTTCAAAAATAATAACCGGTATCCATAGTAATACAGCGCAGTCAGAGACTGAGGCCACATTCAGCACAAAACGTCCTTGATCCTCTCTCTTTGTGAGGTAGAAGATGTAAGAAGTCTGTTTGATTCATCTTAAGAAATGCACAGAGAGAGAGAGAGAGATGGGGACAATTTATGGAGACAGAAAGCCAGAGCAGGAACTGTGGAGGGGGTGCAGGCAGCAGAGGGGGGTGATTGGCCAGCCAAAGAAAACTGCCAAGTCCAGATAATAGTTTTCCAGTTCTCTCACATTAGAGATTCATCACAAGAGGCATCACTGCTTGAAGTGGATAAGATAAGGCCTTGCTGTGATACTTGAGGAAAAAAAAAAAAAAAAAAAAAACGGTTTTCTGAGAGCAGCTGAAGCATTCGACCGGTTTGTGTAAGTGCGGTGCTCTGAGCGCAGGTGCACGTTTGTTTTCAGAATCCAATCAGTGTTTCCACCTCTGGTGATGACGTTTGGCCTCATTTTGTTTGCTTTTTTTGTGTCAGCCAGGTTTGTATGAAGAGGCTGAAGTGTTGGACCAATCTGTACAGTCATTACTGTGCCGTCAGCCCGCTAAACGTCTCCAACGTGTACTTAGAGAAACACCAGCCCCTGCAGCCTCCCCGTCTCCTGTGCTCTTAAGCTGATTCTTCCATTCAGCGGCAGACATTTTAACTTGTCACTGCAGAGTAGGCACAGGTGTCAGTCACGTTAATGATGGCTGCGTTCCACTTTGGGAAGGTCGTGTTGTTCGTGCTGGGAAGCTTGCAAAGACACATAATGGAACTGGCTCATTGTTGATGCTTTTAATTCCACCTGTTTTTTTCCCCCCCTCTGCTTGAACACGTCAAAATGTCTGCTGAGGAAAATCCATTTGTTGACAGTAGAAGACAAAATCGAAGAAACATTTCTGATTGTGTGATAAAAGTCAACCTATACATTTGCCATAATTCCTATAGTATAACAATCAAATTACCATATAATGTAGCATTCCCATTCAAATCCCATGTGGACTTGTCTATAGTCTCGGTTTCATTAACATATCAAAATGGAAACTACTAAACCCTTAAAGCAGCTGTAACCAAATCTTAGGTGGAATCTGACTGTTACAGATAATTACATGCACCTGACTGCAGAATTAAAGTGTAACACTTTATTTTCTGCGCACTTATCTTCACATAAATATCTGGAAAAAATTAGATCAAGACTAAGCATTTGTCAAAACAGGTGCACTGCTTTAATATTGACATTATGGCAATTTAATATTATAAAATCATCACCCTACCATCATTCCACAGGGACTTTTAGTAAGCCAGTAATTTTTCTCAGAACCTTTTCAGACCTGTTGTAAGGAGCACAAACACATGCTTTGTTTAATAAGTTGCATCTGATCTGGTTTTCTCACAAAAAACATGCAATTAAATATATTATAATTATGTCAATATTTCTGGTTTCCAAACATCAGCTTTTAGAAACTAGATGTCTTCTAATTTATTGACGTCCATTATTAGTGCGCGTGAGGTTTCCAGCGTCCATGTCACACTTGTCTAGGTTGTATATTGGACTGTGGTTGGCTTTCTAGCTGCGACAATTTTGTTTTTCATTTTTTGGGAGGAGTGAAAATCAAAGGAACAATGTCTAATTACAACAACCAACATCTCCCAAGTTTTCATGGATGAGATTGAAAAGAAGTCTCACACTCCTGTCTCGATGTCTCATGATGTCATTAAGACGCACATCTTGTTATACGCAGGTTTTTGTTTTTGCTGCAGGCCGTCACGTTCTCTTTAAATGCGAACGTGAGGAACCAGGCGTCCTTCGTTTGCCTTTGAAACGAGAAGTCTCCCCTGAAAGTATTGTGGCTTTAGCTTCTTTAATGTCAACTCTTTCTTCAATCAAAGAGATTTATGTGGATTGTAAAATTGCCATCTGTTTATCTGCAAACAAACCGAGAGTCCCACACTCTTAAACGGTTTACTGTTTATCTGCTTTGCCAAATACGGCTTGAAGTTTATCGTTTAATATCTTTAAAATCTTGATCATCCACTCTATTAAAATCTGTGTCTTCTCATTTCCAAGGACTTCGGCTTTCGTCTAAAATGCATCATAATGTTGTATTTACGTTGATGAGCCTTTTACTTGGTTTCGCTTTCAAATGTCATACTTTGGAATGAAGCTAAAACATGTTGTCCAGCCATCCCTGCACTGTTGCACTGGCTGCTTATTTTAGCAGCAATTACCTAATACGTTTGGGTGAATACAAGTTACTCCGCTTCCTTAAAAGTCTTTTTTTTTTTTCTTCAAATTTTAAAACAGCACAGCTTAGCTTTAACCTATCGATCTTAAGAAACCTTTAAGTGCACATTTCATATGAAAGCAGCTTGCTGAAGCTGCCAAAGAAACCTGTTTCATACAGGAATGTTTCCAAGGTCCACTCAGGTGACCTGTGTGGGCTGCAAGTGTCCCCCAATTCAGACACCGAGCATCGCTGCATTACATAAATTCAGCGTTTTCTTTTCCTCTTATAACTCATGTGCAGCCCACATACTGGATGTGTGTGACTGCAGCCTATAGTGAGCTAAAGTACAAATATCTGCTATAGAAGTCTTGCGTAAGGCTTCTGAATGGGAGTTGATATGTGAACGTTTTTAGAATGTCACTGAAGCTGTTACCAAAAGTGGAGTATTTATTGTACAATGGATGGCGTATTTCATTTCAAAGGGCACTCCTTTAGTTAGAAGACTTAGATGAAAAATGGTTGAAATGGAAGCAGCTAGAACCTACATTTCCCATCATGCAACTCCACGCTGCCTTTCATTAGACCTTTGCTAACTGCCTGTCTCCTCCTCCAGAGCTAGAGGGCATTATACAACTGTCCCAAATATGTCTCAAGTTTCACAGGCTGATTAGTATTCTTTGTCACAAGTGAGCTGATTGGTGGATTGGCCCTTTAACACCTGGCTACAGGAAAATATGCCAAAGGTTTGGATTTTAATCATCGGGAATAATGCATGCAGAAATGCATTGTTGTACGGAACATTCAGGATGAGACTTACGTTCACATGTAAAACCTAAAGGGGCTGAGAGTCTGTGCCGGAATATTCTGGAGCCCACCAGCTGTTTATCAGTTATTTTTTGTTGGATTCTGCAGTACTTGTCTAATGGGCATTTTTTAATTTGATTTATTTTCTACTTGAGAGTGAACACCTCGGAGTCTTTTCGTATTGACAATTTTCTGCATTTGAGTGGTTTATCTATTACAGTAAGAGTTATTGCTAATCAGATAGCTCTGACTGTTTTCATTTTTAAAAAACAATTGAGAATTTTTTTTTCATTTATGCATTTCTTGATGTTTTCTCTGAATCAACCCGTGACCGAGGTACATAACCAACCATGAATTTCATGTACCACCCCTAATTACTGTGCAATTGCAGGTAATATCTTTTTTCGCTACATGTTCATTTCTGCTCCTTGGGGCTCAGTGTAAAGAAGCATTCATCACATACCAGCTTGAATTAAAATGTATTCTCATTATTATTGTTTTTTAATTTAGGCACCAAAGGAAACAAAAAGCAATTTTTTGAACAATTTATAATGTGATCTGGCTTACTTGGTAATAAATACTTGTACAATGTAGACGGCATGAATTTTCTAAAAAACATTATTTGGTTTTTATCTTTTTGGAAAATAACTGACGACTTCCAAGGTTTCCTGGCGCAGTGAGCTGGAAGCCAGTCAGAGGTGTTTTGTGCCACCCTTTAATATGGGATGTCAGCTGGATGTGCAAAGTGTTGAACCCTTTCACACACCTTCCTCTTCACTCAGACACTCCTCCCTTCCCCTCCTTGCTGCGAATATATTTATTTATCCCCCCACTGCCTCCCTCCTGTTCTTTATTCATTTCTCTGTCTTTGTTCTCGTCTCCGCTGTGTTTTGTGAAGTTTTGAAGTCTGGGTTTCTGATGCCCAGCTCACCTGAATCTGTTTGTCATCTTGATTTATTTTTCTTTGTCATCTTGATATTCCGCTTTGTGGTTATCATATTATTGATTTTTTTATTTTTTTTTCTCGCTCTCTCTCTTTAGGGGTGAGATGTTTTTACAAGCCTGCTGGGGCTTCTTTGTGTGATCTCCAGGTTCCGGTGCGTTAGCATCATTTGAAGGCACAAATAAAGTCTACCTAAACCTCACTTACCCTCTGTTAGCTGCATACAAAGAATGTAGCTCAGAGCTTTACTCCTGTCTAATATCCGCCTTGGATATCTGCTTTAATTCTAAGTACATAAAGCAAGAAATCACTGTCTGTTGCTGCTCTACTGCTGCACTGTTTCTCATTATTTGAGTGCAGCTCTTTGGAAAATGCTTAATTAATTGACTTTTGAATATGGCTGGCCTACATTTAACTTCTCCTTTAGATTAGTGCTCATATGATATTTGAGTTTTTGCTACAGATACCATAACCGCTGATCAAAATAATAAAATGAAATTAACTTTTGAGCAGAACTCCATCATGCTTGAAAAAAGCTCAGTGCTGTGACTCATTTTTTCTGCACCAAAAACAGTTCTGAGATTTAATGTGGAGCATCACTTTTTTCGCATTTGCAAGTTGCAAAGAATGGTCGGTAGTAAGTGGCAGGGTATTCGATTTAAGAGGTTGCAATCTGCCCACTCAGCTACCAAAATAGCTCCAATATTTTAAAACCAATGGCTGCAGCACTCAGCGAAAGTACAGTAGCTGCAGGATAGATGCAACACGGAGGACATTTTGTAAGTCTGTCATTGCAGCTTCAAAACAGAGCTGTTCAGATTCATTAATTAATGATTGCCCCGTCTTCGGCTATGAAACGTCTTTGAAATGAAGCCGTTTGCCTTTGGGCTTCAGGTGATCCTGACAACCTCAAAAAACCCGGTTGTATCCTCGCTCCCATGCTGCGTCAGCATCATCACCGCTAATGCTGTTTAACCACCCAGGACAGAGTTGCGAACACACATCCTGCCAGTTGGTCCCTACCATACAGACCCCCTGCCGCCTCCGCATTGCGAGGCTCACCTCAGGCAGTGCACGTCGGGCTCCTCTGTTATAAGCATATCATCAAGTTTGCATGAGCCTGTCTTTGTGGAAAGTAGGTCACGGCTGCCATCTGAGAATTAGGAGGAGAGAGCGCTGCTTTCGTTCGGATCCTCTGCATGCAGGGATGCTGTGAGAAGACTCGGCCATGTGACTGACCCAGCTTCTCCCACGCCCCCACCACCTCAGCTCCCGCATCTGCAGGCAGCCCTTGCGCCTTAAAAGATGCATACTAATGAGGCACCTTCCCCCCCTTTTAACAATCAAAAGATGCATTGAGGATCGAGGGGTGAAAAATACTGAGGGCTCTGCTGTTTCAGCCAGGATTAGAAAAACCCTTTAAAGCCTTGCAGCAGCATTCCAGGGGCTTTCTGTTGACATTTAGTTGAGCTTGTGCTTTCATACAACAGATTATGAGTCATTGTCGCTGCTGTGTGCAACAGTTTATCATGTCAAAAATGAGAGATTGAAGGAAGCACAAAAAAATCATGTATCTACCTATTCTGAGTGCAATTTGTTCCATGTTGGCATCAAAAAACATAAAATACGCACAGCTGAAATGTTTCCCCTGTGCACTGTTAATCAATTTACATCTGTTTACATGCACTCTTTTTGCCGGGTTTTTCATTCCTAATGTGCTGTGTGATTGCTCACTTGTAAGGAACACTTATCTAGTAGCTGCTGCTCTAAGATATCAACTTGTGAACAAAAGACGAGTCAGTCTTATGACTAGTCAGGTAACACGAGCTTTAGTGAAGCTTTATTACAGTTAATCACGTTTAAACGTGGTATCTGCTGGCTTAGTGAAGCCACACTGAAAGCAGCATTATAGCTAATTCCTTCTTCAGCTTGATATTGATGGGTGATTCATAGCGTTAGGCGTTCATGCGATGGTGGCGGCTTGGAAATGCTCTTTTCTGCTCTCAATCTCTTTCTCTCTCTCCCCCTCTCGGTGTTTCTCTCAGCCCGTCCATCTCGCTCGCAGACACACACACCATTAATTTCCTCAGAGATAACCTCCTCCCAGGTGAGGATGTATGTCTGACCCTCGCAGCGTCCATCACCATGTGTCGACTCCCACCGGACATCGCAGGCGTTAAAAACCCCACCTTCCTCCTTTCTCTCCCGGCCCCTAATAAGGCTCCTGCTTATTATTCATGTGGGATGTTTAGTGTTTCAAAAAACATCAATCATCATGTATTATCAAGTAGGATGAGTCACCCCACTGTCCTCCATGTCAGCGATGACTGGCAGAGCTGTGTGAATAATGCAGCTGTCTCGGCTCTCACTGAGCTTCAGCCATGTTGTCCTACACGGTGTGCATGTTGATGGATGCTATTCAGCACCATTCTGTCTTGTGGAAAAAAAATAAAAAAAAGGAAACCTTTATGTTTTTAAAGTTCTGCTTTCAGAAACAGATTGTTTCAACTCTGAGCGTATCTCACTCATCTACAGTCCTGTATTGTTTGCAATTTTCCGCATCAAAATCTGGCTCGAGCAGGTCTGCGTGACCTCAAATGGCTTCTTGTCAGTGTCACTTGGAGGCTGAGTCTCCTCCCAGATTTGCACAGGACTACTCTTAGATTTGCTATTCATTTTATCGCATTCCAATTGGAAAAAAGCTTTCTTTTAAAACTTGAAAAATAGTTGCTTTGTGTTTTATTTGTCCTGACAAAGCACAGCAGTACATTACCCAGATAAGAGAGCAGTGAGCCGCCCTCTTCCTCCCCGCATCCGTCCATCAGTTTTCCATCTGTTCAAACGAGCGAAATGTGTCTGAGGCAATATGTGCGCTGATGTTTGGGTGGTAAACACTAATAATGAATTAATAGCTCTGCAATCCGGGCTGTTTAACGTCATCAGCGGTTGGGGACAAAATAAAACACCGCGGCACAAAAGTGCATTCATATTTCCCAGAAAGCCGAAAGCCACATGCAGTATATCAGCATTGATCACCGCAGCAGCCTCTATTTATTGATTGCCCCTGATGGTCTGATATCTGTATTCGCTCTGTTCTGCGGAGTATCGGGGCGTTTTGCACTACATCAAAATATTATGGACCTGGCAGGCCATTCAGCCGTACTCACTGATTACTCTCAGCGAGCGGAGGACTCGGTGGCCGCACAGGAGACGAGAGCACCAGGAGGAGTTTTTAAGACCCTGACAGAGCTTTGTGTGGAGGCAGATGAGAACACATTAAAAGTAAATGGTCCACTGAGACTCTGCTCCCCTTCCTACTGGCTCCCTGTTGCTGCAATGACCTTGCTACTCCAATCAGAATATCACAGTCGCTCTCCATCTTCACTCTCAGGCTTAAAAACTCATCGTTTTAAGAAGTACCTGACATCACCCTCTCGTACTGCTGAATCACATCCCCACTCATATCTATCTCCCTGCTCTAATGTGCTCTCTTCTTGAGGATTATAAAACCTACAGCCTTTATTTTTCATATTCCATCCCTCCATATGAACCCAGTGGCTCCCAAACCTTTGAAAGATGTTTTTTTCGTCCTGCACATAAGATGCAGAGGAAACAGTGAATAGGAGCCCCTCACTATTTAGAACACATTTGTTCATTCTGCTGCACAGAATGGTCTGACTGCACCTCATTATCTGCTATAGGGAGTTAAAAAAAAACGCTTTGGTTTGTTTGTATATTTCTTTAAACCAGTCACAGATGTATTGGGAAGAGCAAAGTCCAGCCAGCAGTGGCAATGTTCCAGCAAAATAGTAATGGTGGAATTCTTTTGCTGAAATATTTGCCATCAGAAAAAAAAGAAAAAACAAAAAAACTAGCAGGGCTGCTTTACTCTATGATCCAAATCCTCAGCAAAACTCGAAATGTTGTGTGTGCTAAGTTGCTGCTCAGAGGGTGTTGTGGAGTGGCTTACACTCATAGCCTCCATCAAGAGAGTCAGACTACTCCAAAATATGAATTGTGAGCTCATGCATCCACAGAATCTTTTGTGTGAAATGCAATCAGTGAACTTGAGCAGAAATCTTTCTAAAACACGTGCTAAGACATGGCTTTATACATTGTTGACATGAAACGATGCAACACATACATTTAACTTCACCCAAACAAAGGCACAAATGAGGACAGACGACTAAGTCATGTATGTGTGTGCGTGTGCTGACTCAGCAGGGTGATATTAAATTTAAAAAAAGTTGATCTACAGGTGAATAAATGTTTGAAAGTGATACGGAACGACTGAGAGCCCGACTGCATTATATTCCATTAGATGTCCATTATGTTTTGAACTATCACCTGATGCCTGGATTTAGTGTTTTCAAAAATGAAGACATTTTCGTCCTAAATTGATGCAGAAAAAAGGCCCAAATTGGTGCATTAAAAATCATCACAGTGCAAGAACTGAAGTGCTTCATGGAGGACCCCCATTTTTTGCGTCCATCTCACATTTAATAAACGCTGCACATGTGAGGTTACAAATACGTGTTTGAACCAATTAACTAAACATTATTTGTGGGCTTTAAGATGCTAGTAGATAGAATTTAAATTAAATTGAATTTCCCTTCTGGGATAAATAAAGTATTTTTCAGATGTGTTTTGTTCAGACAGAGCCAGACTAGCTGTCCACCGCCTTTCCCAGTCTTTAGGCTAAACTAAGCTTCACCAGCTGATCGGTTCAACTTCAGCAAGAGCGGTACCAATCCTCTAATCCTCCTCTAATTTCCTGTTATACTGCTAAATGAATATCATTTTTTTATGCGCTGTGACTTTCTAACTCTCGAGATGTTTCTGAAGGTTACGTCATTGCTGACATATTTTTCCGCAGGCTTCTCAACGCGGTGATGTTGATAGTTTTTGCCTATTTCTATAGAAAAAAATAGCCAATTAAAAACTTTCTTTGTTTTTCCTATATGATGAAATGTCACTGAAATGAACTGTGAAAAGCGAAGGGGGGATTTGTTCGGGGCGCTCTGGCTCTGAAGTTTGCCCTTTGTTATTTGCTTAGTAATCTGGGAATTACTGTTATTTGGTTGCATACCGAGAAACATAAACTGAATTGGTTGATGAAGCTGAATGGACGCATTGTTGGAGCTATGACTCAGATGTTCTTTAGGGATGAAGGAGCCTGTGGGAGCAGAGGCTTCAACGTAAAGATGTTTGTTAAATCTGTTAGATTACATAAGATTTCCTTTTTGCGAGGTTAATAATCTATGTCACAGGACGTTTGCATTAACAGCTGAGATTGTAAGCGGTTTTGATCTATACATTTTCAAGAGGAAGTCATTCTAGTACACATCGGAGACGGAAGATAAACTACCACGGTGCAAAGTAAACAATCGCAAATATTTTGTTATTTTTTTCCCCACCAGAAGTCGTAATAATAACACAATTTGAAGTTCAGTTACAGACAAACTTTTGACAAATTTTGACCTCATGCAGCCATAATCAGGACGCAAGAGATTTCACTAAATTTCATCATCCCATATTTCATGCACATCATGAAACAGAGGTTGGTGTATAATTTATTAATAACATGAGGCCCCCACATTATGCGAGTCAATGTCAGCGGAGTCAACAGCTAAACAACAACAACAACAACAACAACCAGGACTGCATACATTACTAGCAGGAGTGGCACCTTTGGGAATCAAACTAATCTGGTACTTTGGCTAAACTGGCGTCCATGTGGAAAACGGTTACATCTTCCGTGATGAGACGTTGATGGAGAAACCGGATGGAACGTCAGTCAAGAGAAGTGACTCGCGGTGGCAGCTGTCTACGTTTGACACTGTGAACTGTAGAGACTTCTTATTTCCAGAGGAAGCCATCACCTGTCAAGCATCACTAATGTGTTTATTGTTACTGGAAAGATCAACTTGTTCCCCTCCAGGTATTTCACAGAGGAGACACAGTGTCAGTGCTGAGCAGATTTGTGAGCGGTTGAAGTGGCTGAAGGGCCTTTATAATTTCTCCTTCATAATTAATCCACTTTTAATGCAGTCTGACATATAGGCGGATTGGATTAAGGCCTACCTCCTACATAGGACGCACAAGATGGCTACCCTGTCATCTGTCGTTATTTTGCATTGCCTCATTCTTAGTGTTTTATTCAGTAGTTGCTTTTGCATTTCATTTGCAGTCACTTTGTGTGTCTTTGTGGTCATTTTTTTGCATTGCTTTGTAGCGCTTTTGCTTTTCTTTGAAGTGATTTGGGGTTTCTTTGTGATTGTTACACTTGTCCTTGTAGTTCTTTTGCATCTCATTTGTAGTCATTTAGTCTCTGCAGTTTTGCATCTGATTTGTGGTCATTTGGCATTTCTTTCTGGGTATTTTGTTTCTTTTTAATTGCTTTGCATCTCACTTGTAGTCGTTTTGTGTCTCTTGGTTTTGGATCTGTTGGTGGTAATTTAGTATGTCCTTGTAATTGTCTTTTTGCCTTATTTGCTATCATTTCACATCTCCTGATGGTCCGTATGGTCAGAATTTCATGGTCATTTTGAAAGTCGTTGTAGTCATTCTGTGTGTCTTTGAAGTCTTTTTTTTTTATTTCATTGGCATCATTTTGTGTGTCTTTGTAGTTTTTCCATTTAATTTCTTCCAAGTCATTTCCTGTCTCTGCAGTCATTTTGCATCATTTTGTAGTTGCTTTGCTTTCCTTTGAAGTCATTTTGTGCCTCAATGTAGTTTGTTTTTGCATCTCACATGTAGTCATTTCATATCTTTGGTCCATTTGTCTTTGTAGTTGTTTTGCACCTTTTTTGTAGTTGTCTTATGTGTTTGTGCTTCTTTTGTGTCTCTTTTTTTTAATCATTTGTCGTCATCATATCTCTTAGTAGTTATTGTCGATTTAAGGTTTTTTTTGTGGTTTTTAGATTTTGTGACCATTTTGCATAGCTTTATAGTAATTTTTGTTCTTCTTTGAAGTCATTTGTGTGTGTTTGCAGTTGTGTTTTGTTTCTTTGAAGCCATTTTGTGTGTCTTTGTGGTTGCTATGCTTATCTCCATAGTGGGTTTGCATCTGTTTTGTGGCCATTTAATTGACTTTCCGACAAGAAAAGTAAACAGTAACTTCAGATGGAGGCTCTGGAACAGGGGTCCCCTGACACCTCCAACCCCTTTTGCCTTTGCCAGGTAGACCTGTTCAGTAATCCATCCATGTGCATCACTCCTGGTATACTCAGTAGCAGTTGTAAAACATGCACAGAGACGTGCCAAGGCTTTATGTCTCGAGGTAGACTGATGAAACATGTCCTCAGGTTACCCTGTCTGGCTGGACGAATTAGGATTGGACTCACGGACCCTCATTTTGATAAAATACTGAGTGTGTATGTGTGGACAACAGAGTGTGTGTGTGTGTGTGTGTGTGTCTGACATACGCGGTTACTTAAATGGAAGCTAGAAGAAAAATAGCAAACAAATCAAATATTCAACAACCTTGAGCTCTGTCTCTCCCCAGTTCCATCTCTGCTGCAGGAGGTAATTGGTTGACACTGTAGACTCGTGTGAGATCTGTAGTGTGTGAGGACGAGATGTTATTGCATTTCACATCGCAGTCAGAAAACAAGAAGACAAATTTGAGAGAAATTTAACAAGAACCGTCGAAGAGTTCCCTTTGTGCTCGCATTTCACTAAATTTGAGAAAGCTGATGTTTATTGATTTGCCCAGAGAGATAGAATTGCAGAGGTGTAGCTTTTAGGTCCTTGTGTATTGTGTGGTAATGAAAGGATTCATCTGCCGAACACTGACAGTGTCAATTGCATCTTTTCTCTAGTCCACCTTTTTGAATTGTTATTGACAGCAGCAGTGCATGTACCAACCTAAAGTGCTCGCGATTGTTACTGTTGTTCCTTTACTTTAAATTGCTGACCTGAAGAATTCTGGTGTGAATGTTCAGTGTAATGGTTTACCTTTCGTTTGCCGTAATCCAAGGAGTGGGTATTTGTTCTCTTGTAGAGATGTTTGACAGGAAAATACCTTCGAATGTAACTCGTGAGCTCAACATTAAAACATAGGAAGCTGCAAATGCTTGACGTTCAAGTGGTAACATCAGCCATACGTAGTGAGAACATTACTGCTGGGTAACATGGATGTTACTGTCGGTGTCTAGAAACATTTAGCCAACTAATGAATGATCATAATATAATGTAGGACATCTAAAGGCATAATAAAAAGGTGAGGCTGTTGGAAATATCACCATTTTCCTCACATGAAGAAAAACGCCATACAATTAAAATAAAAATATATAATTCATCATCAACTGAAAGATGAACTGCCATGGCCTCCGGCATTTCTGAAAATGTCAACAAAGACAACAGAATGCAGAGGTTTCAGGAAAAGAATCTACTTACGAGCTCGTGGATATCACGGAAAGCTTTCATATGGGCTTGCTAAACATGGTAAACACGACCCCCCATCGTAATGCCACGCTCATGGAAGGTAAATGTGAATCTACTGCCAATTAGTATGAAGGCACTGAACTGTGTTTAATTACATTACCTGTTTTTTCTCATACACAAACCACAAGAATTACTAAAGGAAAAGAAAAACAAGAATTATGTGTTTTTAGGCACATATTTAAGTTTTTAGAGTTAACCAAAGTCAACTGTTTCTCCGTCCGTCTGGTCTTTATGCTAAGCTAAGCTAATTCCAACAGTTCTTCTCTTCCTGTAAAAATGAATTGACAGTTTTTTTATTGTTAGACTCATGCAGTTAGTTGAAAAGCGAATTCCTGATGTTCAGGGACTGCTAG
>NW_007578204.1:110752-161416 GCF_000690725.1 Stegastes partitus | reverse complement strand
AACAGCGCTCCATAGAAAGTCATACATAGTACAGCTGGTGATAAAGGAGCCGCTTGTACACTCATTGGTTTAACGCTGTCTTGTTGAACAACGTGTATAAATCGTAAGTTCCCCGTGTTTGCAGTCTGCTTCAAAAAATAGTCGTATTCCGCTCAGCAAATACTGTCTGGCTGCACCTCTAATCTTAATCATCTCTCCTTGAGGTGAAGTTTTAAATAAATTAAACCTTTGAACGCGGAGCGTCTTTGATCTAATTGTTTTGAGGAGATGATAGTGCTGTTTTATCTCTCCTCCTACACCTCCTTGTATTTTCCTCCCTGAATCGGGGCCCCTTCACTCATTGTCAGCCCTGTTAACCAGTGTCTGTGTTCTTGCAAAAAAAATAGTGTTGTTATTCTGACACCTGGCTAAATATCAGCGTGGCCAATTCCAGCTCTGAGCCTCGTTCCTTTGCTCGCAGGTGTGAATTCCTCCTGTCAGGGTCCGTCGTCAACACGGAGATGCTAATTTATCGGGAGCTCTAATTAGCGCGAGGACTCAGGTGGAGAAGTGTCACACACATGATTCAGCTTAACCTTTTGCTTTGATTTCCCTCAAGCTTGATTCCTGGTATTTGCAGGGATAAAACTCTGTTTGCCCCTGGGCTGCTGACACTGTGTTACACAGCTGTGTATCATTTGAAAATTGTTTTTCATTTCCATGTCCTCCAAGTTGATATACTTCTACCTATTTATACTGAGGTCCTTGTTGGATTCCTGTGAGGTTAAAGCGTCCCTATACAGTTTTTTTTTTTTTTTAGCATTGTTGCTTTCCATCCTCCTATTCCATGACTAATTAGACTGATATACACATCTTGCTTCATTAAACAATGTATGCTCCTAGGCCACGTTTACACGCAGTGATGTGTTTTCTTTGAATGGGATTGTTCCAGATCAGACAATCATAGAGTCATAAATTGTTGTTGTGAGTTAACCAAGAGATATGACACACTATATGTTGCTCCCTGTGCAACTGGGCTGTCATCTCTCACAACCTACAATATGTCATCCGGAAAAAGGTGCCAGGGACCAAGGGAACAAGAACACATGGCGAAAACAATGGTGTCTAAAGTGGTGTGTGCAAAACTGGTCGTCTTATGTTCATTAAAAAAAGAAAAAGAAAGTAAGAAGCTGACTGTGGACCTGTGGGAATCTTTGGTTTCACCATTTGTAATACGCAGAGGAACATTCTGTGCATTTCACATTATAGCAGCTGTCATATGACACAACAGAAGGCAACAGAAATGCTGACAGGTTTGGTTGAAACACTCTAAGATGTCTAAGATGCAGCATTAGTTGTCGTCAACTCAGCGGTGATACGCTACATTGAGTAAATTGACCAGTTGTTTTTCCCGATGCCCATTTCAGTCCCCTGATCTCTCAGGTCTTTCTCTTTTCATGCCAATATTGTGCAGTCTGAAGCAGGCATTAAATGAACTCATCAGACTTCTTTCTTCCACCAGAATTGCATCCTCTTCTACTCCATCCTCTTATACTCAGCTTAATTTGCTCTAAAAAAAAAAATAACAACAAAAAGAAGCTGCAAGAGTCGAGTGTAGAGTTTTAATCACAATCCACTAAGATGACTGAAGATTAGTTTCAGAGGAAATGGAAGGAGAGGGAGAAAAAAATGGAACCTCTAATTTTTGTGAGTTATCTTTTCATCCATTGTATGAAAAAGTTGTTATGCAAGGAAACCTTGTACATTGAGTATGATGTGTTTAAAAAACCGTCCTCTCTGCAGCCCACATGTTGGGATGATTGTCTCGCTTCTTATGAGAAATGAAAAGTATGAAAAGCAAGAGCTGTCACAAATGTGCTTCACTATCAGGACAGGAGTGGACTGGCATAAAAAGTACAGCTCTGAAAGCCGAGACTCTTGCCAACACTAATGTGAGACTACAGATACTGTAGTTGTCTTTAGAATATTCAATAGGAGTAACAATAAGATTTTAACATATGGTACAATTCACATACAATATCATGCCAGCCCTGTAATTACATTCATAGTATCAGCTAAGGAAATGGTGTGTCCCATATTATATAGACAGAAAGACAGAGTTTGCATCTTGTCACAGTTCTGAAATTAGCGTTTGATGTGATGGATAAGTTCTGGCAACTGGGATTCCATCATTTATACTGTTCAGATTTACATAGATGCACGTGATTTCCAAAAGGCTGTCGCAACACAATCAGTCCATCAGTGTCAATTTGATTTATAAAGTAGGAGAATGTAAACCAAGCAGGGGTAGAAACACACCCTCACACCTGGGTAGATGTAATACAGAAACACATTTTCTGCATCTTTTCGTACCGTAGCTTTCTGTGGGCCGAGGACTGACCCTACAGGTCAACCAGCTCGCTAAGAACCGCACATTTCTTGCCAGATGGCCAGTCTGCACCTGCAGTAGATGTAAACGTCGTCAAGAGTGCACCTGTAATGCATATGAATATTCAGATTCTAGCAACTTTTGAGAATTTTAGGCAATTATGCCAATGTCTTGCAGAGAATCAGTACTATATTCATTCAGTTAATGTTAAAGCTTTACCACTGCACCATAATTTCTTCAAATTGGCTGTGCAGTTATGTGTAGAATGGTAATAAAGTCATCACGACTGTGTGTTACAGGAACTAAAACGCTCCTTTGCTGTTAATCTTGTAGGGAGTTTCAGGCTAAGATCAAAATGGTAAAATTTACATTTAATGATAGCTTTGAGTTTACTGCTAGATTGCTCGATCTCAGTGTTGTTGCTAAAAGTACTGTATGCACTAATGTTCTTTGACTTGTGATCAGCCCACAGGGCATGCATAAGGTAGTCCAATTAATTTTTTTTGCTCAGTTTCTCCTACAAAGCAGGGGGGGAAATAATTATGATATTTTAATGAATCAATTATTCTCCTCGGGGGATACAAGGATAACTCTGGAATGATGTGCAAAAAGTAGCCACTGAATCTAAACATTTAATGGAAGAATAAGACAATTCATCACACATTCAGTGGAAAATCCAACCCTAACCCTAGTGGCAATAAAGCCAGAGTCACGGTTGTAGTTTGCATCTTATGCTTGTGGCTGCTGCTCTACTTTTCTGCTCAGAGAATTAAAAAGCAACAATAACGATTATTTTCCAGATCACAAACGGAACAAGCAACCAATTATGAAGAGAGCGACGGTCAGAGCATCCGCACAGCAATGGGTGATAAAACAACCAAAGATAAAGAACTGCAAGATGAAGAAATGAAAAGTAAACAGAGAAGTGAAAGGATCTTTAAATGTCAGTTTTCGCTGTAAACTATAAACTGGAAGATAGAGACACAGCGTGATGGAGTGCAGTGAAGTGTATCTCAACCCAAATTGCAGTTTTTTTCTTGGCTGATGGGACTGCCGGGATAAGGAAGGCGAGAGTGTGTTCATAGCTTTAGAGTCCCTAAATGTCTAGAATTTATCGAAATGGAACTTTTGCATTCAAAACTATGAATGGCTAAAGTTGTAGAACCTTTAATATGGACCGCGCTGCAAAGCTTCAAGCAACAGACGACAGTGCTTTGAATACAAAAATGTCTGGGCGAAGCTGCTGGATTACAAACCAGCTGAGGTCCTATCTTTGCAAGGGTCTAAATGAAAAATATTCAGTAGGCCTTATCTGGTTAAACTGATAGTTTGGTTTTATTGAAATAGGGCTATATAAGGTACCTATCTATAGTTAGTGTATTATTTATAGTACATGGCAGTAGGCGTGACCCCAGTTTGGAGAAGCCACATAAAAGGAGGACCAGCACAGGAGCTAAGCAACAGGGTCAACTACAAAATGTACATTAGCCATCAGAAAAGAGGTCCACCTAAAAAAAATCACCTAATATGGACGTTATCAGTCCATTAAATGCCCATTATTATCAAGATCATGGCCATACACATGGGCCAGTAGAGGCACCCTCCACCTTCTAGAACGCCAGAAAACACATTGTCATCCATACTGATCTTCAATGAACCAAAAATTAGCACGGAAACATTGGCGACCTCCTGTGGTTGTGTGAATAAGTGCATTCAAATTCTTTGGTGGAGTTGTCACCCTACGCGAAGGAATTTTAATCCAAACCATGATCCTGTTCTAAAGCTGTTTTGGTTCCTAAACTTAGCCAGTCAGCCAGTGAAAACACAAGTAATCACAAAAGGAGAAATGAAAGCGGAAGTCAAAATGAAATTTAGGTGTTGGTCAGAGTTACATGGCAACCATGTGCTTACGCGTAGAAATATGGCACTTCCACAGCTGAGACAATTTAGCTCCAAAAGAAAGGGCTGTGTGACGGCTAGGTAAGAATATTTTAAATATAGTGTACACTTAAATTGATGTATATTTTTTAGATACAGCTCTTTAGGTGGCTAAAATAGTCAGTTTTGCTTCCGACTCCATCCACAGCAGAGCATGGCGTAGCTTCCCTGCCAGCTGTCGATGCTGACCGTGATCTACTGTAGATGATGCAAACTGCAGAGTAACGATAAACCTGTGATATTGGAAATAAAGAGTAAGATGGTACACTCCATGACCAAGTGAAGGGAGATAAACATCAGAAGTGTGAAAGACAGACACATTTAACCCAGTTAATTTCTCAGTTTCATAACTGCAATAATAGTTGCACCTTTGTCACGTAATCTCGTAATAGAGGTTCTTATCAGATCCTATTTAGGCTAATTACATTATTTATACCTGCACAATTAGGTACATCCTTGAGACTCACTTTCAGGATTGTGAGTTGGTCTCAACTTTAAGCAGAGAATGCGAACACGAGTAGAGTGTATACATTATGAAAGCACTACAAGATGTAAAGAGCTGGCTCACAAGAGGAACCCTTTTTTTTTTTTGCAATTTCACTTTAGGCAAATGTTTATTTAGCAGCAATTACCATGGTATATTAATAAATGATTTCCATTTTCACTGACAGAAATTAGAGACGTGCCATTCAGAGTGCATTTAACTGATAATCGAGATGTGAAGTAATTACAGAGCAGAGGTATCGATCAGGGGTGGAGAACAAAGGATCCGTCAAGACTTGCCAGGTTTTGAAAAGGTCACAGAGTTCCCTTAAAGGTTATCTCAACATGTTGGCAGGTGTCTGGAGCAGGCAGGCACTTCACTCCTCAGCCCTCAATCCAAAAGCTCCACTCATATTCCAATTCTAAATTTCAAACTTCTCTCCTCCAGAATGACACCTCGCCTTTTTTTAGAATGACTTTAAAAAGAGGGTGAACTCTGAGCTTGGCTAGTCAAATCAATCTAGTCACGGTGGAGGAATGGAGCAGTTCATTACTGGGAGGGCTGAGGAGCTCTCCAATCAGCTCTCTAATATCGCTGTGATCCTCTTCTCTTTTCTTACCTAATTGAATTCTCCAGGAGAGATGCCCCTCAGCTGCAGATTTATCATATCCTGAAATTGGAGGAGACTAGCTCCATGAAGGACGTGCACAGAACATTTAATCCACTTCTCGTGCTGTAAGCCTGATGCCGTGGTCTCTCTGCCAGGGCTGGAGTTATCCCATGGTGGACCATGGCCTTCAGAGACATGTCTATTCATTGTGGCTGAGGTGAACAGGAGCAGCAGCAGGGTGTGCCTGCAAACCATATGAAATACGTTGTCTATCATGTACAGTGTGACCAGCATTCTCAGCAGACGGTGTCGTAATCTATAATCAAAGCCCCTTAAATGCAGCTCAGCACATAATATGTCTGTGCTCTAATCTGTCTTCCTCTTGACTCTAAATTTCTACCTCCTTGCGTTAAGCCTTTCTTTCCTTTCCTTTCCTTTTCTTTACTTTTCTTTCCTTTCCTTTCCTTTCCTTTCCTTTCCTTTCCTTTCCTTTGTTCTTCATATTACAGTAATGAATGACTTAGATAAGATAACCAGGAGGATTGTGTTTCAAAGCCACTTAATCAGAAGGATTGTTAAATGTAGCACATGGTGTCCATAAAGATGGAATACAGATAAGTAAGTGAATCATAGAACAGGAGACAGCTGTGGAGGACAGAAATCTACAGGGGCAGTTTAAAATGTTGAGCTGTATGTTGCAGTGGCAGGACCACAGCTCCCAGTGTCATTGTAAGAAAAAAAATCTCATGATTTTGCTTTGTGGCACTCCATATAATCCCCTCTCCAAACCTATCCTGACTGTTTAACTTGTTTGTCCTGCCCTATCTTGCCTTGTCCTTTCCTGTTCTGGCCTGTCTTGTAATCTATCATACTGTATTGCATCCATAGACTGTAAAAAACAATACCAAACAAGATGGACATAGCAGCAGCTCTGAAAAGTGGAGCCAGTGTCAAAGTGTTCTACGAGTGCAGTTCCGCTAAGCACCACTAGGCGCTGGCTCCAGAGAAACTCTTGCTCTCGTAGACTTCCATTCAAAAATAAGTCTGAGCTAAGTCAATACATTTTGTCCAGAAGTGATTATGATTTTTTTTGTTGAATTACCTCATTCTGATCAGTGTGCTGGCCGTCTGTTGAAAATAATTCTCTCATCAAATAGAAATAGGGCCTCAAAGTGTGTGATGTTTGTGGGCGTGGCTGGCTTGATTGACATAAGCTTCGTACATCAGAGCAGGACTCAGTCCGGTACAGGCCGGCGGGCACAGTGTCCTCAGGTTCTCCCTCAGTCCGGCCCCTTGTTCCTCCCCACATCTCTTCTAAATATGTTCACTTCTGGCTCTGAAAACTCCCAGATGGTGACCAGGAAGTAGCAAACTTGAGACTTCAAAACAGCATCCTACTCTATCCTGTCATGTCCATTTCCATCCGAGTCCAATCCAATCTTATCCCATCCCATCCTATCCTATCTTATTCTGTTCCATCCAATCCGATCTGATCCAGTCCTCGCCAACTCTATCCTATTCGACTGATATTTTGTCCCACAGATGCAAATTCCATCCTTTTTTTTTTTCACCCCCCATCCTATCCACTTCTGTATGTATCCTATATTCTATCCTGTCTTATCTCCTGTCACATCCTATTATTTCTTCCCCTGTCTCATCCTATATCCATTTCTACCGACCGTTAAAAATCCTATCCCATTGTATCCTGTTAATCCAGTCCTGTCTTGGCCTTTTCTTTCCTGTCCTATTTCTTTCTACCTTATCCTATCCTATGAAACATACTTCCTGTCCTGTATGGCGTTCTATCTGGTCCCATATCCTATGCTATACCCTATTCTATTTTATCCTATTCAACCCCACCTTGTTCTATACTATCCTATTCCACATTATAATGTAGTCTGTCCTATCCTTTCCAATGCTGTATCCCATTTCATATGCTGTTGCATGTTATCTCCTGTGCTATCCTTTCCTACATGTCTTGTCCTCTCCGGTCCAGTCCTGCCATATTCTGCTCTATTCTACTTTTCCTCACTGTGCAATATCCAGTCATTGTAAAATAAAAACACAACCATTCTATTCTTTCATAGCTTGGCTATTTAAGGTTGAGTCTAGTGCGTGCAGATGGGAAGTTTAAATAAAATCAGATATACTTTATATCATTCCGGTAATTATGCATGTGTCCAGATGGGATGTAATTTAAGTACACTGCGTATCTCTGTGCTAAAGGTCTGCCACATTTGCATGCAGTATGGCATTTCTGGCAGAAATCCAGCGCTATACGATCACTTATTTGATTAAACATTATCATGCTCAGCAGGACAGTGGAGCTCTAAGAAAAGTTAAGGTATAACTGCTGACAGCAACAGAAAGCCGAATGAATCATGCTAAGGTTTTGTTGGAGTCATGAATAGAAAAATCTGCTCCTGCTTATCTTCTTTATCATGGGCAGTAGGTTTGAACTGGTAAAACCAACCTGCAACTACGATCATTATGATTGTTTTTTATGCTGAAAAATATTATCTATCTTAATTTTTTTTCACGTTTTTCTCGTCTCATTAAGAGCTATGTTAATTTATTAAAGTGCTGCAGTCTTTCAAGTTTCCTTCCTCTGTCTAACAGATGTAAACCT
Organism: Stegastes partitus; assembly: GCF_000690725.1. Lineage (NCBI taxonomy): Eukaryota > Metazoa > Chordata > Actinopteri > Pomacentridae > Stegastes > Stegastes partitus. The sequence goes on along the minus strand of NW_007578204.1, from coordinate 153,387 downwards.
TAAGAGACACTGTGCTGCAGACTTGTTTCATCTATGATTCTCTTTGTTCACACTGGTAACAGACATTCCCTGAAATCGATCTTATTATTTTATTTTGACTCAAGTGTCGATTCAAGTGTTGCAAAAAGCTCTGCTGTGGAATTCCACAAATCAATTTCAAAATTAGATTTCTACTGTTTGAAAATTGAATAAAACAGTTAACAGCAGGAGTTATTTTGTTTATATCTATTGGAAATTTCTGGAAACTTAAATATGCACATCGTTTAGTTTTCTTGTTTTTTTATATTGGGATGAATCTTTGAAAATGTATAAGACAGGATTCAGCCAATCCTGCAGTTTCCCTCAGGTATTTTAACTCACTGTTTGTTCTGTTTTTTTCTTGCAACCTTAATGTTTCTATTCATTCTTACTATTCTCATAAATTCGTGAGACACAGTAAGAAGTTATTTTCAGCAGGAAAGCTTTCATGAATCTGCTACAGTACCTGCTTAGCACCAAGATCTAACCAGCGAGAAGTACAAATAACTGTTTTGAGTGAGATTTCAACAAGAGCTGGTGGAGATGAACCAGAGCTGAAAGTGGAGTAAATGGGACTTAGATTCATCAGGAAACTCCAAAATGACACTAATGCTGCTCTTTATAAAGTAAAACTGATGGGACGTTTTTATGTTTTCAGTTTGTTCTGTTTCCACCAAGTGGCCCCAAAATTACTTCTTCAGGTTCTTTGTTGCCATGAAAACAAATCTGATCGATTCCTCTTAATGTTTCACTTACATTTTTAGAATTTGTCAATGGAGGTGCCTAAAGGCCACTATTGCACTTTGAAAACGGCCTGTTGTTAAGACTGAAGGCGTTTAACGGTGTAATGATAACTGTGATTGGACAGTGTTAATGCACTCTGCTTATTATCCCACGCAGATGGAGGTGTACAGTGTTGAAAGTGACATTCGTTGATGTGCAGATCCATTGCTTTCTGAGCTACCACTCAGTATCTCCAGCGTGGAGCCGAATCCGGAGAGGATCATAGCCTGATGACACTTGGCAAAATGGCACGCTAATTATAGTCATTTTCATTTTGGGCAGAAATGCTTGAGCTTAGTCATGTGCGAAGCGTTGATACCTTTCAGAGCACGGACCAATGCTCCCACGACGTTTAGCCCTGCCAAATCTCTGCTGCGGATTGGCTGAGCCTGTAGCGAGCAGTGACACTCAGAGGCTTAGGGAGTTTCCACCCAGGGCTGGATCGGCAAACCGGTGACACAGAACAGTCTGGGGGCAGCGTTGGGACGCTATCCTGGCTGGGAATATTAGTAGCGTTAAAACACTCTGAGCTGATGGCTCTGGCATGACTTCAGAACGGCGCAGCTCTCACACACAGAAAAAGTGAAGTGAACGGTAAACTGGCCGACAGTTATTTTCACTCCATATAGAGCTACACTTAGAGTTGAGTTTCAGAGGCGGAATAAAAATATTTCAATCTCCAGAGTCTCTGATATTAATGAATAACTATCATTGTTTTACAGTTCATTATTTTCACACAGTAGAGTTAAGATACTGCTGATGCTGATTTCTGAATTCCTCAGTGGTTACATGACCGCATACATATACACACCAAGGGTGCAAAACCTTTTTAAGAAGTTAAACCTCAAACATTTTAAGATGTGTATGATGGTTTAACATCTTGACTTAACATTGTGGAAGAACAGTAAGGATATTACTGGAATCAGGAAGAGAGTATGACCCTCTTCTGATTTTAAAATGATCAAAAAACAGCACAGAAGAAGAGAAGACTAAAAGTGTAAGAGGATTAACAGATGTGGAACTTAAAAAGCTATAGTATTCTCTCGCTAAAAGCAGTCCTCATTATGATTGTTATTGACAGGTGCAAGGTTACGAGTAGTAAAGGCGAGGGAGAATGTGTAGGTAGGCTTGATTTACTAAATGCTATGATCAATACGCCGCATCTACCCACACAGTCTTTATGGTCCAGTTTCAAAGGGAACTATACAGTGTTGTAGCTTAAATGGGAAGATCCGCAGAGACCAGCACTTAGTAGAAGCAACTGTTTGGCTGATCGCGCCATAATTCAGGCCATTCTTCCCCCTAGAGGATCACTCCCTGGAAAACCTCTGATAACTAAAGCAATCAATCGAAATTTCATTCTTGCTATTTTTTCATTTCGCTTTGTATTGAACTGAAGTCCCTTTGTTAGACCTCTCCCTCTGTCTCTCTCACTCTCTCTCTTCGCGTCTCTGTCTTCATTTGTCTTTTCTCATGGATTTTCAGTTGCAGTTGCTGGAAAAAATTGGGCTTTATCCTTACTGCTGAATCCATCGCTTCTATGCAGGGGGAATCATTTTTAATATAACTGTAATTTGGTCAATTTTGCCTGTCACTTTTATATCGGTATCATATTCTCCAGCTCACACTCTCTGCTGTTAATGTAATTGAGACAAATTGTCACAATTTTCCGAGTTTTCATATTTTCCCAGTAAAACGTGCGGCGGGGAAGAGCGCTGGCCCCATTTATTTCCATGATGTTTCTATCTGCCATATGAACACTGAGTCATTTGTTAATTTTAACGTTTATTTATTAACGGGAGAGTCGCTGAGCATGAATACTCATTTTATGTCTTGTGTCCGGCACAGGGATGGAATTAAAGAGGAAAATGAGTTGGAGAGGCCCTTATCTAATCCAAGCTTCCTGTGCACAGCGCCCGATGGTGCTCCTAACAGCTCCTCAGTGTCCATCAGTGTGTGCGACTGTTTATCATATAGTTGTTGTACACACTTTTGTGATTTTGAGGTTTTAAGCCACAAATGTCTCCAGCCATACCCTGAGTCTATTACTGTCCATCACGTTTGGCAACCAGGTGACCTGAGTGCAGACAAAATGGCAAACTTCCAGAAAAAAGTTCCTCCACAGCAGACTTAAAATCACAGTTGGTCTTCTTCATGTCTTTTCCTGCGTGAACATTTGCAGATGTATATATTCAGAGAGTTCAGCAGGACTGTACCTGCTCCAGTTTAGGCACTCTGATTGGCCCTGACAAACTGCTTTGCTTGTCTCTGATTGGATAAACTCAGAGGCCAACAAGCGCCATCTTTTCTTGATGTCCTTCCTTTTCTCTAAAATCCCCATCAACAATGTAAAATTCATCCTATAGGTGAACACAACAAACCTCTCTTCTCCTATGTGCTCATAGACCTACATGCAGTAACTTGTCATTGTTTTGCTGCACTCCTGAGATTACGGCATTGTTCCTGTAAACCCATGTACCCGCACTGAGCTTCTGCAGTGGAAAGTGACCTCATGTTGTCTATCAAAGCATCCAAAGGTATAAAACATATTTGTGTAACTTAAATGAATCCTGAGTTTAACTGAGTTTAAAATAGACGCTGTACAACCTGAATCGTCTGCAGTCTTGGCCACTAAAACGAAGATAATAAACATGATGTGAGGCGGCTAAATTTACTCAGCGTGCCAGTATTCTGTGTCTGCGTGGACGTGCAGACTGAGTGTGGAAAGTAAATCCTGGACATTAAAATGTCTCACAAAGATGAGCAGACGCCTCGTCCTCTCTCGTGATGGTAACGGTGAAGTGATAAAGTCACCTGCAGCTATCGTTTTCCTGCTTGGTGACCTGCAGTCCAACTGACTCGCCCCCTTTCCTAGAACACAAGTACCGCAGCGTGACAGAGCCCCGTAGGTGTAGTTTAGTACGCAGCTAAATTTAGACGCTCATTGCAAACATGATCCAGTTTGTTCAATTACTGAAAGCAGATAATAACCGTTCATTTAGTAGCTCTTTTTTTTCAAATACAGAGTGGATGAAATGTTTGTTCAAAAACTGGATGGATATTCTTTTTATGTTTGACCTTCTCAGACTTTATTACCTTTATTATTTAGATGTTCTTTCTGGTATTTTGCTTTACTTTAGAATGACAAAATATACATTATACACTGTAATATATTGTTTAAATACACATGATTTCAGTTGCTGTAAGGTACAAGGGTTGAGCAATTCATCTAAATATTATCAAATCATATTCTCTACACATACAAGAAGATGCTTGTCAGATACATACCACATTAAAAATCACATAATCATCTCTATTTTTGTTTCAGTACAAAAAATTTAAAGATTCATAATACATTTTTAACTCGTGTTGCAATATCTGTCAAAATGCTCCCAATATGACGTGTACACATGTAAAATCGATCCAGTAAACAACCATAAATTCTATTACAAAGCTTAGATTCTAAATATAAGATATACCTATGTGTTTAACATAGAGGTTATAGTTTGCAGAGGTGATATATTTAACTGTGTTATAATAAGAGATGTTTATTGCTTTATCTGCCTAACATGAGGGGGAATAATATTAGAAACACATTTCACTGTGCTGCATTTCAGCAGCACCCGTAATAAGAAACAAATGGTTCAGCTAAAACCTCCTTTACTTTGTCAACAGAAAACTGAACATTCTAATTTTGCGAGATGTGAAATTTGCGGTCGATCTGTTTTTATTAGATTTTTTGAAACTTAATCGTGTTTGAAGTAATAAGGGGTTTCATTTCTTTACCTGTTTGTACTTCGATATTCATCGATCGCATGTGACTCCAGATTTATTGAAAGATTTCACAGCTCAGCCCGGCGCCTCCGCTGACCCTCGAACTGCCCCGGGCTGTGTGAACACGAAGCAACAGCCCCTCTCTGGAGATATAAAGGTGAAAACAAGTCCCCCTGTACGCTCCAGTTGGCTTTGTATATTAATACTGTTGTTGGAGGCCGTTTCATAATTCAGACTCTGACCAACAGATGGAAGGTGGATATAATTTCATAGGCTCATACATTAGGAAGGAAGCCGGTGCATCTGTCTGCCTGTGCATGTGATTTCATTTGCATAGACGTAACAGGCGTGGGTTTGTCTCAGTGAGCGAAACCGGGGAGATTGTAATACTTGATTCCCATTTACAAGCTTTGAATGCCAAATGTTGCCCATGATTGTTTTAGAGGATGACTTGTTTTTAGCCTCACAGTTCCAGTAAATGTTTCAGGAAATAGCTTCCTTTTTCTTCGGGTTTTTCCATCATCGCTGCTTCCTCCGCGTCCTTTCGGTGTGTTTCTTTACAATGCAGCTCGCAAACACTTATGAGTCAGACATAAAAGAGAAAAAAAAAACAGGTTATCTGATTGATGTTAGGCGTGTGCTTTAATCTAGAGGAGTGCTACTTCACCGCTGCATCCACACTCTGAAGTGTTTGGGCTATAGAATAGTGCTGCTTTGCTTCTATGAAAACAGAGAGGGAGGCAGAATGTAGATCAATATCCCAGGAACACACCAGAGACATTCTATTTTATTAAACATTTTCCCATTAAGGCGGTGGCGCGAGCATTGTAGATCATCCCAACAAAGTCGTAAATCACAGACAGACAGCAGTATTGGAAACAATGGGAAGAATCAGAGGAGATTACCAAGAAACAGAGGCTATTTGGTGTTTGTGCTGTTGGGAGGCTCATGTATCTTGTTTTTATATTATCACACATTTCAGTTGAGAGAATGCTTCAGTCATAGTGTAGCAGCAGAAACCACATTTTTGTACAAACACACCACGACGCACATCTTCACGTTACAGGCATGGGTTTGCAGAGCCCTGCAGCTAAAGAGCTGTTTCTAATCCTATTGATTAACAAAGACTGACTGACATATCTCCCATTGCTGCCCATTAAAAACCTCGCACTGTGACAAACTAACACGTTATTTGTGGTAAAGATAGGAAACACCTTGCCCAAGGTCTCCTGGAATGCTGAAACTCATCAGTAGCAATCCCACTTGGCGATCCCAAAGCAGATTTAAAGCTGGACTTATGAATATTCTTATTTTAACAATGGATTTAATGGTGTGTGTAATTTGAACGGGGACTCGTGTATTGATAGAACTACAAAGACGTATCACCCGGCCTTGCAGTTTCCCACAGCTCTGCAAAGCATTTTAGCATCCTTCAGCTTGTTCTTTTGTTTTTTTTTTTTTTTTACATCCCGCATTTTCAGCCAAACTGCTTCCCATCAATCTCATTTCCAGCATTAAAGCCTTACAAACCTCTGAAAATGATTCCTTCCGAGCATCAAACAGCAGACAGACGAAGTTAGCGACTAGCTGGTGAACATACTGGAACATTTAGTTGCTGTAGATCCAGATATTTCCCTCAGGAATTGGTGGAGACCAAAACAAAGGAGACAGATTAAAGGAGAGTAAGTGAATACTAATGTAGCTCCCTGTCTGCTGGATATGTAAATAGGTAACTGTTTAGGCAGCATGTTAGCTTTATCAGCTTGATATATGCATATATCAGTGTTGTTTGTACAGCGTGTTCTGCTGCCCCCAAGTAAAGTTGTGCAATTAATCTATTTCGAATCAAAATTGCAATTGAAAACAAGGCAATGAGCAAATTGCAAAAGGACTTACAAAGTGTGACTATTAAAATGGGAAATGAATAATAAGGCCGATGCTGTAATTCAATTTCATTTCATTTGAGCAGAATGAAACTTTCAGGACCTGTTTGCGCTGCCTGTTGATCAGTGTACATCGTTCAGGCTGCTCACTAGTTAGATTGATGTATTCCCGGTCTTATTATTTGATAGTAACACCTGTAGTGTGTCTGACCCAGAGGTTAAACTGTCGGGTTAATGGTTTTACATCATCCCTCTGTGACAGTCAAAGTTTTGATGGTATCTCATGTTAGTACAGTCACATTTTTGAAATCTATGACACACTGAATACTCAATGGAAGTGTGACTGGTATTTTTTTAATGAATCAAGTTGAGGTATACTGTTGCCTCGCAGCAAGAAGGTCGTCGGTTCACGTCCCGGTGGGGGCACCGGAATCTTTCTGCGTGGAGTTTGCATGTTCTCCTCGTGCAGCGTGGGTTCTCTCTGGGTTCTCTGGCTTCCTCCCACACAGTCCAAAAAACATGTTGAGGTTAATTGTTGATTCTAAATTGTCTGTAGGTGTGAATGTGAGTGTGCTTGGTTGTCTGTCTTTAAGTGTAGCCCTGTGATAGACTGATGACCTGTCCAGGGTGTCCCCTACCTTCACCCTAAGTCAGCTGGAATAGGCTTCAGCCCCCCATGACCCTAGTGAGGATTAAGCGGTGTATAGATAATGGATGGGAAGTTGAGGTATCTGTCATAAAATTACATATTTTCCCCAAATCATGGTGGCTAAAAAAAACCCCAAACAAACAAAAAAAACCCTGATATTTTTACTGCTTCAAATAGGCACCCCCATGTGTTGATATCTGTAGAATACCTTTCAGAATATTTAAAATGTTTGGTTCTCTTAGAACAGACTCTGGTGTGTTTGCTTCATTAGTTTGCTTAGTTTGAGCTGATGATAAAGCTGACATCTAACCAAGCAAGTGGACTCCGATGTGGTTCATTTGTGGACCACATCATTTTCTCATGCTAAATCTGTGATTTAAAAATAAAATAAATTCAAGAGCTAAACTATTTCTAAACTCTATTTTGCCATTTGTGAACATTTCAGGAAAGAGGCTGATCAATCAGACAGTTGAAAGCAGTTTAATGAAACTTGTCAGTTTATTTAGTCTGTTAAAAGGAAACAGCACTTTCACAGTCATCATCTTAGAATATCAGTGCATAACACACCTCGTTTTCTTTGTTTCTCTAGCAGCTTGCTCCTATATCAGTTCCAAGAAATTTGAGTTTGTATGTTGAACCCCACTGACACAGAAAAAATAGTCAAAACCCGAAAGTGTACATCAACAGAATTAAGCCAAATGAAAGGCTACCCTTTGTTAAAAAAAATAAACGTCCCCAAACATTATCATCACTCAAAAGTTGTTACGCACTTAAAAATCTGTGTATCCTTGTTCTTAATTCCTCAAAGGCAAAGTAATTACAGCTGAGATTAGGTCTCAATAGTTTTGTCATTAATAACCTTCCATACATCAATAGCAGCTGCTAAAGGAGAACAGAGAGTTCTTGTTTTCATCTAAACAGAGTTTGTGATGTTCAAATTAGCAACCCCCTCTTCTTTCAGTTTGGGCCTCTGTAGTGTAATTTGTTGTGTTTACCTATTAAGAAATGAAAAACAGTTTTTTTTCCTTGGTTGTTTTTCTCTGGGTTTCACAGAAGCTCAGGACAAGATAGCAGGTAGGGGTTCAGTGCGTAGCCCAGGGCCACTTCAGCACAACAGATGGCTGTTGCTGAGATCGAATCTGTTACTGTTTGGTTCCAGGGTGTTCTCCTCAAGCACCAAACCACCCTGCCACCCAGTTCAGATTGTACTTTGTTGGAGGCCATTTTCTAAAGCAGATGGAAGGTGGCTGTAATTTCAGAGGCTTGTATGCTTGAGAGCAAACTGGTGGATCTGCCAGTACAGTTTGTTCTGATACTATCCTGCTCATTTCCTTCGTACAAAGCGCTTATTAATCCGGTCATGTCATGTCAAATTTATTTTGGAAGCACTTTCAGAAAACAGGATCTTGGAAATACTGTACAGAGAACAAATAATTTAAAGACAGATAAGAGAGAGGAGACAGATATAAGCAAACAGACTTTAATTCTAATCGTGTTGTCAAGAAAAAGATTCCTTTTGCTCCCATCGTCTTTCTTGTGTATAATATTCATTTTGACAAAGTAGCGATTTAAATGATTGCACTGTCTCACTCATTGTAAGTCAGGATGAGAGTGCCTACTCGAATGCCTGAAATGTAAAACATTAGCATCTCCAGTACTTTTCGAATTATGTTGATTTTATTTTGGCACCATTTTCTTCTTTCATCCTCCGAGGATGTGGGAATAACAGGAGTGAGATTGAATGCTCCTGTATCTTCACAGCATCTTTGTTATTCATATCCATCTTTTCACAGCAGTCTAATCCACATGCATATTCAGTGTGCCGCGGACAATCAGAGGTTCTGAGCAGACAACGTGCTCAGGTCCGCAGGGAGGTGCTGCTCGCTTCCTCTGCGCTGTTTGTTGACAGCAGCTTGATGAAAATGTAGAGAGTGCAAAAATTATATCACGGAGCATAAAGTCGTGTTGCAGATGAAAACATTCGGTGCTCGCATAGATTCTATTTTCTCTTTCATATCACGTCAGTATTTTACGATATTATATTGCTTAAATTATGTCTGTTTGATGCAAGCTGGTTATATTATGTATTTAATCACTGCAGATGTCAAATTCCTCTTCTGCAGACTTTCCCAGTGAGTACAGAAATATTCTAAAACTGTCAGACTGTTTCAGTGCATCAAATTAGCTTGAACAAGTGTAATAAATACAGCTGCTAGGATCCTATAGACGGTTCAGGTCTGCATGTTGGAGCTTTCAGTAGCAGTGTTTTTGTTGTATTTTACAACCTTCCATGCAGCTTTCGTCAAACAGGCTTGAATGGTCGCATATTGTGCCCCTTTTTTAGCAAATTAGTGGAAGTGCCACATATTCACAGTCTTTCAGTTTTTCAGTTCCACAGAGATGGCTGACGTCACCATGACTATATTACCCCGAGTTTTAGCCCCGTGTTCAACGGGTTGTATCAGTGTCTGTAGCTGAGCTGCTGTTGTCCTCGTCCCCTTCAGGAAAAAAGACTCTCTGTGCCTGTGATTGATAGTATGAAGTAAAACAGCTGAGAGCAACTTACACAGGCATGAACCAGTGCGTGAGAGCAGGACTTTCTGTTACTTCTAACTTTTTTATCCATGATGTTTTTACACGGGGCTGCAGGGTGGTGCAGTTGGTAGCACTGTTGCCTCGCAGCAAGAAGGTTGCCGGTTCGTGTCCCGGTGGGGGCACCGGAATCTTTCTGTGTGGAGTTTGCATGTTCTCCCCGTGCAGCGTGGGTTCTCTCTGGGTTCTCTGGCTTCCTCCCACACGATCCAAAAACATGTTGAGGTTAATTGGTGATTCTAAATTATCCGTAGGTGTGAATGTGAGTGTGCTTGGTTGTCTGTCTCTAAGTGTAGCCCTGTGATAGACTGGTGACCTGTCCAGGGTGTCCCCTGCCTTCACCCTACGTCGGATAGACTCCAGCCCCCCATGACCCTAGTGAGGATTAAGTGGTTTATAGATAATGGATGGATGGATGTTTTTACACAAAAATAAGGCCGAATTCATAGAGTTTGTCTGACAATGTTACAGCTGTAAATCAGCATTTTTGCTGCAGTCTGGAAATTTGGCTTCGGAGTGACCGCTGGCTAATGTGTTGTCCACAATGCAGCAAACTATGTAAATGAGACCAGCTTTATTAGGAATTTGGCTGTATTAAAATGCACTACATGTGAGCACAGAGAGCAGGAGGGAAGATGTAAAAACCAGCAGAGTTTAGGTTGCAATGAAGCACAACAGTAACCCACCCAGTCCCTGTTTATTAGTTTCAAATGTGCTTAAAGTTGCCACCGTTTTAGATTGACAGCTGCACAGTTTTTACAGCTGGGAGAGTATCTAGTTGGAAAAGATGGAGAAAATGGATTTTCCCCATACAGGGCCTTTAAAGCTAGTTCATCAGTCGGTAAGATGAGTTAGCTCAAGTAGAAAAAGTAGTGGCATTAAACAGTGGTCCTGCAGGGTGCCAGGTGCCAAGAGTTTTCATCATCTCTATCTTTTCTTTTTTTTGCCTAAGCCAACAATATTGTCTTTCATCCACTAAACTTTCTAAATAAACTCTTCACTAAATCTTTATAGCTATTTAATCAGAGTTATTTTTTATTTTTTTCATTCCAAGTTTTTATTAAAATTATTGACTTTTGAATGTTATTGGCTGTATTCTCTGACACTCCTCAGAAGTGATTACATTGAAACTAAAAATGAGAAAGTTTGAGGGTTTAGCTGCATTTAAAGACACAAAAGGCTGTAATAAGATGATGAATAGTTAAGATTTTGCACTGTTTCTAAGTCTAAGTGTTGCAGATAAATGATCTTGCACAAAAGGGTGGATTTCCTTGAGTTGTCTCTTTCCACTGAGACACATCATACCCAAGTGGATTTGATTGACTCATCAGAGGCTTGTTCAACTAAATAATCCTGCAGCCGTTGTTTACCTGTTATAGGACTGTGCGTCAAGTTTCCTGCAGAATGTTAGTAGCATAGTAATTGTGGGAAACAATCAGGCATCAGAACTAAGTGACAGCGTGGAGTTATTATTCCAACCAAAAAAGGGCCTTCTCAGCATCAAATAATGGCTAGACTAAAGGTTTCCTCTCAAAAACTGGAACTTTTCTTCACTGTGAAAAACAAAAGAACTTCGTCACAGATACAGAAATTGCTAAATAAAGAATTCAAGACTCAATCAGCAGAAGTCCTGTCAAAAGAAGCCTGTGTAGTAATGATCTCAGAGGACATAAAGCATGTCTGAAACACTTCTCAGGAGGGGAAACGAGGTCAAACTCTTGGGGTAACAAGCAAAAGAAACCCTCTATGTACTGATAAATCTCAGTTCATGTATGTAAGGAGATGACGAGGAGAGAGGATGATACTGCAGTGGATTGACAATGGAACAACACCTGCAACAAATCAGCTCCACATTGAGCAAGTAGAATTTTTCCGAAACATGCTCTACTTTCTATGTGAAGACGGATTTATACTGAAGTAGAAAAATGAACCAAAACGCATCTTAAAGACCGAAGAAGACCGAGAAAGTCTGCCTGTCGTGGACTTTCGTCTACACTCACCTGATCTCAACCCCACTGGACATTTACGGAGGCTGAGAAAGCCAAACATTCCTGTTATGATGAGAAGCTCTTTGAAACACGACTTATTCTGTTTGAACAAATGTGCGGAATCCATCCTGCCCGACTGCTGCTGTCATCTAAGCAAAAGAGGGGTAAACAAAAGCCAAAATGAGATTCATGTTCAACGATTCCAACTGTTCAGCTAATTTTACTGGCTGTATTTGAAAATGTTGCATTGAGGCTGTTTTTGCATTGAGTAGACGTACAGTTCATCTAAAACAATTGGGCTCATAAACAACGACGAAATGATTAAACATTCAAATCATAACCTGAATTATTAATAATGAATTTGCCCGTAGAACATCAGCAGATATGCAAATTACATTATTATTACATTTTAAAAACAAAAAACATGTTGAAATATGCTTTATGCGCTCTCAGTTTCTACAAAACAACTGAGCATAGTTCGTCTTCTAAGGGGGCCCCAACCTTCTAGCACATGAGGGCCCATGTGTGGACTCACCGTCCTCTGAGCCTGCCCTCTCTGTCTGTCTCTGGGGCGACACAGCGGTACTGTGGACGAGCAAAGCCTCCCGAGGGGAATCCGTCTTTTCTGCTTGCAGGTCACATTAATGACTCAGCTCCCTGCCTTCAGAATCAGATGCCCCCAGTTCAGCTCTAATCTCAACATCAGCAGCGTGACTCTGTCGGTGTGAAGCAGTTAGAGCTGCCACATGGTTTCGTTTCATTTGCTCTCACAGTGGTCAGCTTTTAGTGCCTCCGCAGTGATAGTGTGAATGTTTGTATGATTGTATCTGTGAATAAGTGACTTGTCTACAGCACGAGCAGGCCTATGTAGTGCTGCTAACATACGCCGGGTTTATTAGCACCCCGAACGGCACCCAAATCCCATTATTTCAGGCTATTGATGTTTTCGCCTTTGTTCTTATAGCTCAGCTCCCCATTTACACTGGAACACTCCTGCATGATATCTAACAAGCTAACTGTAATGCATTCAGGTATTTGAAACAGATTGAAATCTAGCCAGGTGTTGAAAAAGGGCGATTGGATCTGGATTCTATACGCGTATGTACACATCAGTAAGTGGTATGTGTAAGTGCCTTTATTAATAAAGTGAAACTGGCCATCGTTCTCCTTGTCTCGTTAAAGTGACAGGAGAAAGTGGCTCCAGTATTTTCAACACACACTGTGCACGCTGAATGAAGGTGCTTCCAAGCCCTTTGATTATTTCCTGATCCTTGATAGGTGTGACTACAGAATGATCTGTGTGAGTGAGAAAGCAGCATGAAAAAGAAGATCATAGTACATAGAATCAATTCATCCACATGGTGATGTTAGTTTATGAATGGCAGAGCTATTATTGTCATGGATTTATTAAAGAGAACTGGATTCTTTGTCTGAAGATGGCACCCAAGTTATGCTTCAGAAACAGCCTTTTGCTATGTTTCAACATACTTCTTGCAGTTTTAGACCAGCGGAGTATTCAAACCTGCATTCTTTCTAACAGCCAGCAGGGGGCTACACTTCTGGTTGCAAGAGGAAGTGTGAGCGTTCAGAAGTCTTTGAGAAAAGGACATTACTTCTTCCTTGATCTATTACCTCAGTTAACAGTTTCTTTATGAGTTCATGGGCTCAATTGCTAGTTTCAAGACTTTTTCGATACAGCAGGATGTTTGTAAATTATGCTCTGGTTTACAGTATTAAAAAAAAGATGATAAAAAAATATATGTATTGGTGTGGGGTTTCCTTGTGATTGACAAGTTGCTACCATATTGCTGTGCGTAGTGTTTACCACTATGTTTATTTCCAAAGGCCAGCATGACAAGTTGCATTATTACCACCTCGTGCCACAGAGCTGACCATGAGGACCATTCAGACACTGATATTTTTTTTCTTTGAATGTGAGACACTTGAAATGACAAATGTGAATGGGTGCAAAATGACACCAGTGTTGTTTCCTGGAAACCAGCAGAACAGGTGATGTTGATGACACAAACAAATGGGGGCCAGTACATCAGTACACCGGTGTGAAAGCAGACGTGTTTGATCTCAAGTGAAGACACTACATGGAAAAGCTTTGCAGCTCACCTGCACGAATCCAGTTTTGTTTGCATTGATTGCCTCAGCTCACATTACCGACAGAATTACTGGTATTTAATCGTAATGCTTAAACTCATTTACCGGAAAAACATCCAGAAATTGCGTCAGTCGTGTTCTCGTACTGCTAACTGCTCCCACCTGGCAGCCTTCATAAAATAACTGGCAGCCCAGTAGCCAGCAATAAAGTCGTACGCTGTGGGGTTTCTGACAGTGCTGGTTACATTTGGCAGACCTGTTTCCTCATCGCCACAAAAAGCAGGTGATGCGCCCCCGAGCGCAGGGCTCAAATAAACAGAAAGTCTCAGATGCTGCCTTATCATTGTACATCAGCTGCACAAGTTTTCCCAAAACCAATATCATGAATGTTATTTTCCTGCTGTTGTCATAAAATACAAGCTGCTATCTGATCACAGAACCGAGAATGCAAAAAATCTAAGGCTTGGCTTGCGGATTGGGATGTGTTTCCCTGTGCAGGTATATAGGTCAGGATAGCTTCCATCCTGCCATGGAGAACACCGCTATGTGTGTCTCACTGATTGTTTGGTAGCATTGATTTGAAATTTGACATTTAGGACAAAGTTCCCATGAGCCTCTAATCATATTTTCCCTTCTCCAAAACAAAGTAATAAAGCCTTTGCCATGTCCTCTGCTACGTCTCCTCATTTCCCCTACTTAATTGAAACCCCTGTGCCCGATGTGCGTTGCCTATTTCATTTCCAAACCATCAAACAAACAAATCATTTATAAATGCTCGTTTTCCTGAAGCTAATTTAAAGGCCCCAGCTTCACTTCTTTTATCCCGCCGCATAGAAAGAGTTTTCCCTGGGAGTCTGATAGTATTAGCAGAAGTAAAGTCATCTGCAGTGTTTATTTGCTCTGTCCCCCTCACACTTCCCCTCACATAGATTAAGCTTCAGAAGCTGCCTCTTGGCAATTAAATCTATCAGAGGGCAGCAGAGAGCGCTCTGTCAGAACTGTTCCAATAATTGCAGTTTAAATGAATATGGATTCAAAAACTTTTGACAACACACAGCCAGTTAATTTGCAACTTGGGACTTAAAAAAAAGAGGTTTCTCCTGTCATGTCTCCTGGTTTGTTTTCCTTTCTCCTCGGATGAACAAGAATGTCTCATTTGCTATTCTCTTTCTTTCTGTTTGCAGACACATAGAGAACTGGACAGGATTGCAGACTCTGAGAGACGTCGATATGGAGCTCTACACTGGACTACAGAGACTGTGAGTGTTGCTGCTGCTGTTATCTGGCGGGGGGAATGGGGGACGACACTTCACTCGCTGCGTTTCAGTCCCGCTGTGTTGCAGATCTGGAAAAGGACAGCAGTACCGCTGTTAATCAGGTTGCCTGCCTGCTTACTGCACAGAGGCCAATGGTTTTTGTCCTAGAGATAAGAGCGGTAATTCACCTCCGAACACAAGTTAGCAGCATCTGGATTTAATGTCCCACACTCCTCTGAGGGCGAGTTAGTCGGGCTGTGCGAAGCGAAGAGAGAGTGAAGGGTGTGATTCTGATCCTAACACAAGCTGATGTTTAAACAAGCTTTTAATTCTCGACAGTCACACGCTGGTGGAACATCCCCTTTGCTTTGCTTAGCCACTGATCAAATAATGCTAAAAAGCAGCAGGGAAAATTGAATTAGGGGTCCCTGCTGTAGCGTTGTAATTTTTTTTTTTTTTATTCTCATGTCTTCACTTCTTAAAGCAATGTTATGCTCTTTTGCTGCTTTGCAACCATGCACTGCGAGGCCACATCCTTTACATTTCCCTCGCCCCTTCCACTCCCTTCTCTGCCGCCGCCTGCCGACCTCCTCTTCCTCTTAACTTTCTTTACCCCCCCCAGTCTCCGCAGAGAACCGTATTCTCCCTTGCCCTCCAAAGTCAGAGCTGGCCTCTCCCCTGATCCCCTTGATCCCTCATCAGGGAGGCCAAGTGCAATATCTCCACCACTAAATTAGCATTTTTCTCATTACCACTGCCTCTCTCCTGCTGCCTTGTCTGGGGACACACGCTCCTCCCCGACTGGAGTGGAGCCTTCGCAGGGGCTGTTGTGATGCTGCCTTGAGGGGCTGTTAACAGTGTTGGAGGGAGCAGTGAGGGGAAAAAAAAAAGTTACTCTAGGATATCTTCCATCACCTCATTTTACATTTGACCTCATCATCACCATCTTTATTTGAATAAAATGAAAAAAAAAAAAAGTGCAATGATTAATTAAAATACACTGACTTATTAAACATGTTATATAACTGTACCTCTGCAGAATAACAAGCTGATTGTATTCCTCGCCACTGCTACATTCTGTAAGGAACACAACACATTATCCCCACATTTCTCCAAATACAATATTATTACTAATGGTTCGATGCTCATATTTTCAAGTTCACTTCTCATTTATGAAAGATCATGCAAACCTTTGCAGTTGAAATGCTAACATTAGAGTGCTGAGAGCAGCTCTGCAGCCTAATGTTTAGACTGCACAGCTGTCCTTAGCAATCTGACGGAAGCAGATTTGTTCTAGCATAAGTGTACAGCAGTGTCATGCAATCGACTTAATTCACTTTATAATTATACTACCTTATAATTTATGTTGGATAATTTTAGTAACTTCTTAAAAGAACTGATGTACAACATAGCCTTGAGGAAATATTATTTTAGTGTTAATAGTACTTTTGTTTGGGAATACTTTGAACCATAGGTGGATACACATTTGGATTGCATCTTAACATACATACACACAAGGTGAGTGACAAAAATGAGGAAAAAACCAACATAGTGTCTTAGTAAGGACCAGAACAGCTTCAGTACTCCTTAGCATGAATTCTTTAATCTTCTTGAACTCTACAAGAGGGATAAACACCATTCTTTTAAAATATATTCCCTCATCTGGTGTTTAGATGATGGCGGTGGCTGTCTAATACGTTGGTTCAAAATCTAAATCCAAAATGTAAAATAGGTGTTCAGTTGGGTCGAGATCTGGTGACTAAAAAGGCCACAGCATATGATTGACATCATTTTCATATTCATTAAGCCATTCAGTGACCCCTGATGCCCTATGAATGGGAGCAATATGAAGCTGGAAGAGACCACTGCTTCAGGATAGAAGTGATTCATCACTGGATTACTTAGATCACTCAAACATTTTATATTGATTTTCAGTAACTCTTCCCTCTTAGGGGGCAAATTGACAAACCACAGCAACAACATGCCTCCCACACCATAACAGAGCTAACACATCCACTTGCTGTAGATATTTGTCACCCATCTGTATTTGTGGAATATAACCGCATATCCCTGTTGTTTTGGTGCACCGTACTGGTCAAATTTTTAGACATACCTCATCACACCTAGATCTTCATTATTTTAATTTAGTTTTTGTTTTTTTGCATTTCTGAAGACATCAAAAGTAGGAAATAGCACATTTTGATTTATGTGTTCAGAAGAAATATGTTTTACATTTCAGATTCTTTGAAGCTTCCACAATTTGTTTTGATGACAGCTTTACAAGCTCATCACCTTCTCCAGCCAGCTTCATGAGGTTGTCACATGAAGCTTTTCCAACAGTCTTCAAGGAGTTCCCAAATATGCACAACACTTTTTGACAGCTTTCCCTTCACTGTGTGGTTAAACTTATGTGAAAACCATCTTCGTCGAGTTTAGGTTGGTGACTGTGGAGGTCAGGATATCTGATGCAGCACTCCATCACTCTTACCCCTTTTCCACCAAACTGGTTCCAGTGCTAGTTCTGTGCTAGTGCCTGACTTGGCACCAGTTCTTTGTGTTTCCACCGCCTAAGCACTGGCTCCAGGCTCTCAAAACTGGTACTTAGCAAGCACCACTTCTTTGCTGGGCCAGAGCTAAGCACAGAGTATGTCAGGGGCTGGGGGCGAGACTATCGTGAGACCAATGAATGGGACACATGAGTGATGATTTATGTAGTTCTTCGCCAGGACGTCTCTGGTCCGAACACAGATGTATTGGACTGAGTCCAGGGGGATACAGAAGTTTTGCACAAACTGTTGCGTGCTGAAATCCTGTGTCCCACCAGCGGCACCACAGTGGTAGAAAACATTACCTTTATAACTTCTGTATTTACACTTAGGAATGCGGTCTTCTCATGAAAAACGGAGTGCACCTACGTGCACCGCAGTCACCAGCAGCAGCTACTGCAGCCTGCTATGTGGGGCATTTGGGGAACATTGTCAATTGTAGAGTCTATAGATAAGAAAAGGTTCGGCAAGTCAGATGTTTTGCCTGTGACAAGGTGGGAAGTGCGGACAACTGAGACAGTTTGTCGCGCCGGTACAAAAGTTAGTTTGGGGTCCTCTGTGGACTTTCGTGTGGTGCGAGCGTTGTTCGGTAAACGGCTACATATGCAGAGACGTATGGCGTGGCTCTAACTTGGCTCCTTGCCGATGGAAAAGCAATCAGTTCTTAGGAGGTGCCAGATTGGATTCAACTAAGCACTGGCCCGAGCACCAGCATGGAACTGGCACCTTGTTCTTCTTGGTGGAAAAGGGGTATCTGACTTTTGGTCATACAGCCTTTACAGACCCTGGAGGTGTGTTTCGGTCTTTGCACTGTTGAAAAACCAGTGATGGTCCCACTAAGTACAAACCAGATGGGATGGTGTGTTGCTGCACGCTGCTGGGTAGCCATGTTGGTTACCACCATCACAGCCTCGTGCAGATACCATCCGTTCAACTTCTGTGCATCTCAGAAAAACAGGAGCTGCAACCAGAAATCTCAAATTTGATCTCATTAAACCAAAGTCCAGAATTCACCTGGCCTTATGTGTGTTCTCTGTGTTTCTTGGCCCAAGTGGTTATCGCCTTCTTCCATCATGAAGGCCTGGTTCACACAGTCTCCTTCAATATCGGATGCTGTGATGTGTCTGCTAGCTGAACTCTGAAAAGCACTAAAGTGGGAACTAATCTGATGTGCTGCTGATTGTCAATTTTGAGGCTGGTAACCCTAATGAACTTCTCCTGCTTTTTACAACTGCACTTAAAGAAAGTCAAGGTCCTTGAAATTTTTCAGACTGGCTGACCTTGACGTAATGATGGACTGTTGTTTCAGAAGTGAAATGAAAAGAACAAGAAATTGCACCCATTTACTTTTGACAGAACTCACATGTTAACTCAAAATCCAAGTAGTAACCTCATGAAACCGTTTATAATATAACACCGCAATGCGTGGTAACTTTGAGGAATCTAAAAACCTTCATACATTTTTTTTCCTAACAACATAATTCAGGTTTGTTCTGTATTGTTCCATGAAGTACAATACAGAAAAATAAAGAAATATCTTTGAATTGATAAGTTCGGACTGCTATTGTACAAATGTCTTTGCTGACTTTTGCACCTTTCTTTTTACATTGTTGCAATTTGACAATTGAGGCCTCTTCATGTTTAGGATGATTTCTATCTTGTCGTTTGTATAGATCTTTCTTCTTTTTTCTCTCTTCTTTTTAAGGAAAAAAATATTTAAAGAAGAAATCAAATAGAAAGAGTTGGAAAGCATCTTTCAAGTATAAGATGTTTTGGTCAAGTGCCTTTGCCTTTCATTTATTTCTTTGTGTGGTTAGGAAACAGAAATGATTCCTGTTCTGTAACTACTGCTTCAGTCCAGTGTGTCTTGGTTTGGCTTCCAAAACTTTAAAACTTGTTTAAGACCTCACAATAAATGCAGCACACATTAAATCACTGCTGTTTACAGATATAATTGTGTTCAGTATAACTCACATTATTGTTGTCATTACTGCTGGGAGGATAATAACCAAAGCTCCACAGTCATCTGTGTGCATTGTTGTGCTTATTTCAAGGGAGAGAAATTAGAAGAAAATTACTTCTGTTCATTTTTTTTTCTGGGGAATCCATTATAAGGTTTCTAAGGAACCCCAAAAAACTCTCTCAAGGACCCTTAGAGGTCCGAGAGCCCCACTTTGGGATCTTGTGGGTGATGAAACGTGGCATCCCAGTCAAACACCACAGCGGCATGATCAGACTTCTGGAAGGTAATTGGCACCAACAGCTGGGTATAATCAGCTCGCTGCATTATGAGGCGCTCACTGATGATGTCAATGACTTCTTTGGAAAGAGACATCTGTGATTACAAGATTAGAAGTCATTACCATTGTAGCCCAGAATAGTGGTTCCCAAACTGGGGCGCTGGGAATTCCAGGGGTCCTTGAGAGGATTTTATTGGGTCCCCAGCAAATTGAGGATTGCTTTAATTTCACAGTTGTTTCGCTGCATGAAAGCTGACACAATGAGGGAATGCATGCTGTAATCAGGGGTTTCTCTCCTTTTACAGTAAAGACACACAAGTTCACAAATCTTTCATCAAATAGTGCTTCTTACTGAATGTGAATGTGGCTGTCACCTCTGCAGGGTGTGCTTACTGTAGAATAGTGTGGCCAAAAAGGTCAAGGAAGGTGGTAGGCAGGCAGACTCAGCAGACTTCTTGTGTACAAAAAGGTGAATGTGCTGGGCCAGCCCTCTCCCATACACCGGTCCTGCATGGTGTGTCAGAATAAAGGAACAAACAATTCAATCACATTTAATCTGTAACTTTAAAAATGATAACTGAAAGTAACATTTTAGCGCAAACAAATGTGGGATGCTATGCGCTACAATGGTACGACTAAAGTGGTGAGGAGAAATGAGAGGTCTCACCCATGTTGTCACACATAGTCTCACAGGTAAAAGGTAAACCAGAAAGAACTGCAAAATACAAACTATTCTTGTTCCACCGCACTGCTGCAGCAGATAAAAACCTGAAAAATGTCTTGAAATAGACAAAGTGTACTGCGTAATTAGTTTTTTCACAACAAGACCACCGTATTGTTTTGCTCCAATGACAAAACATTTTTAAACTAAAAAACGATAGAAAATGAAGCAAAGCTTCTGAAGCATCTAAACACACCAAAATAAGGAGAAAAAATCTAAACGAATAGTCGAGATGCAGGCACCATTAAATGGACCAAGAAAAGGAAGTTAAAAAAGAAAGAAAAATTCAAAATGGCCTTGATGCATACACACGATCACCACAGTATGACGCTGTGTGAATGTGCTTGCTCGTGACTGCACTGGTAAGAAAAGATGTGTCTTTATTTTGGTGATTTCTGCACAGATTCATGTGTTTTCTATTTTTTCTTCGCAGAACTATCATGAATTGTAACCTGAAGGTGATCCAGGCTCGAGCGTTTGCTCAGAACCCACACCTACGCTACATGTGAGTAAATACTCCATCTTTGAAACCATGTTTCCCGTGCCTTCAAAAGATTTATTATGATCTGTGATGCTTGACAGCTTGTAGTGTATGGCTGTAGATGAGTTAGCGTTGAACAGAAGATGATGCAGTTGATAGAGACTGGCTTCGGGAAAATTGTGGCACTGCCATTACTGTCGCAACAGCCGCACATCTTAAATGAGACATCCATTATTTGCCTTGGATAATTGGATTCCTATCTGCCCCGGTTTCTTTGTGCTTCGGCAGAGCAACATGCTGAAGACGCAGTTCCATTTAGTCTGCACTCGCCAAATGGACAATTTGTCCAGGAGGCCGAGCATCAGAGAGCTGGGTGAAGAGCAAAGTAATTTCTTTAACAAAGGCTGATGTGTCACCGTATGACAGCCTGTTATTCCCCAATTTTCCAGGAGTAAACACGTTGAGGAACTCAGTCACAGTCTTTTACCTGAACACACTACCATTTGCAATTTCCAGTTGTCGACTGAGTGGCAGCTTGGTCTCTCTTTTACTCCTGCAGATGACTGCTGTTAGACTTAAATCTGTATGGGTGTGAATCTGTGTGTGTGGCAGAGAAAAGTAGCAGTTTATAATGTGGATGCTGAAAATGTAGTATTTTTCATTGAAGAGTTTATTCTTGCCCACAACTGAGGCAGAAAACACCAGCCCCTGGGACCACACACTTTAGTGCGTTTAATGTGTGGACGTTTTCAGAAAAAGTCGGTATTGTTTGTCTCTTTATCTAGTTAGGTGATTGGTAGAGCTAATCAAGCTTATCAACATTTAATGAAACTTATTTAACTCCTGCCTTCACTAATTTTCTCACCAGAAGATGGATTTGCTAACTCACGTCTGAAAACAAATAAATGATTGTAACCTTCTCACCTCTTCCTGCCTTCCTTTAACTAACTATAATTGGTGTGCAGTGGTAGGGGAGTTAAGGAGATGGGAAAGATGTGAAGCACATAAAATGAGATCAGGAAAATTTATGTGGATGTTATATATATATACACATACAGATAATGCATGAATGCAGCAGGACAAGAATTACAAAAGTTCAATAAGGCTAAAAAAAAAAATGCAAATATAATAAAGGTGCCCCTGAAATGAGTATACCAAGCATGATAAATTTATATGTGGATATGTATATATGTGACATAATGGATTTACATATGAATATGTACACATATGACTCGATGAATTTACATATGTACACGTGTTTCATGGAGGTCAATGTACCCACATGTATCCACATTTTTGTATACATATAAAACAGAATATATATGTCTACACACACACACACACACACACACACAAGTAGAACAGGTTGATCAAATGAGTTGCAGTCTCTGCCACATTTCCACCGTTCCAACATGGAGGCTTTTCCACTGTAACCAATGAGCGCCCCACTGCAGACAGTCCATGACAGGCCTCTATTGTGGTCTCGTTAATGCAGGTGGACAGTTGCTAGGTGACACTGAGGATGATGATGTCAAAGAAGATTAATTATTATGCCTGTGCTTAGCCTCTGAAGACCGACCTCATTGATGTGTGTGTCAGACAGGTCTGCTCAAAGCCTGAGCCATCAGACACCCAAATGGTTGCTCTTTTGTGAAGAGAAATGAAACTATTGTCTTCATCACATGTTCAGGCCAAAACAGACTCAATTAGTTGCAGTAAAGAAGTTTTTACTTCCATGTGCCGTAAACATGATGATTTTTTAGTTAACACAGAGCCCTGTTGTGTTCTCTTTTAAAATTAATATTCCTTTGCTCTGCTTTGTAATACATGTACAATGCAGTATTTCACATGCATTACAGTGTGTCTCTTTGAAGCGGTGTGCATGTGGCTGGTTGTAAGAGCCATACTTATAAATAAATATAGAGATATAAAGAGGCTGGATGGTAGTTTCAATGTTCACCCTCTCCAAACTCAAATATAAAGAGAAAACACATAATGAATTGATACACAGTGTGCATGCATGGCCTAATAACCAGTAACCAAGTGTTGCCTCATAGGGTTTCCTTTACAAATAATGCCATTGGGTTTTGTTCGTCCAGGATGAAATTTAATTTTCACCCGTCTGGACCCAGCCCTGGGTCAGGTGTAGTTTTCCAGGAGACATGTGACGCTCAATTGGACAAAATGAAACTAAATAACTTTGTTAAGTATCGTGGGTAAATTCTTAAATAACAGCTTTGTTTTGACTTACTGGAACCCATGGGTGTCATTTTTGGCCTCATTAAAGATGTTTTTCCTGGTTAAATCCTGTTTCATACTATCCTAACCCTAGCATTGAGGACATCCTTACCGGCTGCTTTATCTCAGGAAAACAATTTCAGGGTTACACTCATTCGTGTGTTTTAACAACAGTCATATGGCTGTATGGCTATATGGCTATACAGTATATAGTAGTTACTCCATGGCCTCTCATTTACCATAAATACACTATTGTGTTATGAGCACTCTCTAAGAGCCATACACCCATATGTACAAGCAAGGCCTAACTTCTGTTGTTAGTTACTCATTGATTTTTCTTAATAAAATGAGAGGGGTGAAAATTAAAACTTTGTCATAGGACTTAACATGATACATCATTGGAAAGGACTTGATCAGGGGAGTAAGATTATGTCAGTCTGGAAGTTTGAAGTTGCTCTTGGTCAGAGATATTGACCTGAAAAAGAACGACAAAGACATCACAGCATATGCACTGTCTAATAGGGGGAAAAAACGTGTCCCAGACACAAAAGATAAATCCAATTGAAATGTATTGGCTTGAAATTCATGGACAGGAAAAAAATTGGCAATTCGTGTCCCTGGACCCGAATCAATAGATTAAGTTTCGTGACTATTTCACAAATTGTCGTGAGACTGGGTTGTTGTCTGTCTGTATGGCCTTCGCCCCAAGTCAGCTGGGAAAGGCTCCAGCCCTCCATGAGCCTAATCAGGATTAAGCAGTGTATAGATAATGGATGGATGTAACTTAAGGCACCTGTATATTAAAAAGTCCGCCAGGGTGTTTACACATTTTTTCAATTAGGCGCTCACAACAGCAGATAACATCTACTACAGACAGTCACCATTTCAACTGACTAGAAATGAGAAGCCTGTCAAAAACTGTTTTAAAAACTATTGTGCTCTGTTATCCCTGCATATGGTGTGCACCGTGTTCTGTACGTAAATTCTGCTCCACTTGATCTGAAACAGTAACTCACATTAATTATCAATGTAATGCCCAGAAATTCAACCAAAGCTGGGAAAAGTTTTCTAACCTCTTAGGAGACCAATGTAAAAGAAGCACATGCTGTGTAATACACCCTACAGCGACAACCTAACAGATGACAACCAACAAACGTACAGTACAGCTTACAAGCTCAACAAGGCGAGATAGCTGGAGTGAAACATCTGTCTCTTTCATTAGAAATGAGCTCAGCTATATTTAATATCCTTTTCTGTAGCCCTGTTTATTTTCCTAACAGCTCTTGTCAAAGCATCAGTGCTGTCATTATGAGGTGACCTCTGTGGGCCCACTATATTTTATGTGAGCCCAAAATAAATCTAATTACAGTATACCATAGCCCGAGAGGGTACTTTATTCTGATCAGCGGGATGTTACATTGAATAACAGAGGTGCAGAGATTTATCCCATGCAGCAACCGATATATCCAGCAGCCCTGTATCCTGTGAACGTTTCCTCGAGCAAGACACAGAACCTTTCAATTTCTTGCTAAGACAACTCAGATGAGAGCATCAGCTGAATGACATGACGGTAAATATAAATTGTGCAAAGCTCCAGAATGTGATTAGCCCTCCACCATTAAATATGTCTAACATGCACAAATATTTGGGCAGCACTCTGAATTAATGTGCTTGGAAGATTCAAATATGAAATCAACAAACTGTCATAACATTTACATTTTAAACACCTAGCTGATGCTGAGTAATTAACAATCAGTTAAAAAAAAAAGGGGGGAGAAAAAAGCCACACTTCCAGTATTACGTACAGTACGGCACGACAGCCAGAGTCAGATGCACTCTGACAGTAAACTACATGTGACACCAAGATGATAATAGATGGTAGAGATGTGATCTCACAGGAAATAACAGCATGTAAGGGAAATATTTCATCGACATATTATCTATACTTATCACAGCCGTGTGTTTTCCGTTGAAGGGGTTTCTTTTCCAAGAGTCATGCATTTTCCCACTGCCTCATCGCCACCACTGTACTGTTATGTTGATAACAGTGTTGCTGCAAGGGAAGAGGGAAACGGCATGCAAACAGAAGAATTTTGCTATTGCGAGATATTTATTGCTCAGTGGAAATGTTGAGATATCGAAGAAAAAGGCAAACTACAATGGAGGAAACCTGGCCCAGTATTGAAAGTGAGTCTTTTGCCCATACAAAAACTCACACCGTATCACAGACAGAGTTTAGTCTGCACAAAAAGGTAGCTGAGAATCAAAGACGAATCAACCAGGCAAACACATAAAATCACAGCCGTTGCAAGTGATCGCCCGGCTATGCATATATAGTACAAAAGCAAACAAAAGTGATCTTTGTTGATTGGAGTGCTTCAGTCATATCTCAGGATGCAGCCAGAGAAGCTGCTTGGGTGGCATCAAGGGTCACATTTCAGAGACTTCACAAGTCCAGGAGCAGGGTAACGCCCCGCCCCTTAAGACTAAAACTAACTAATGTAACATCGTTGGAGGATGAACCAGAAAACACGTTTTCAGAGATGCAATACATTCAGTAACCCCGCATCCTGCGAGTAAGAGCTCGCTCACACATTCTCTAAGTTGTAATCCTGTATGATCAAAGCCCATTGCATGACTTGCTGGTTGTTATTTTACAAGTGTGAAAAGCTTGCAAGGTTTGTGATCAATGTAGATAATAACAGGCACGGGACTGGATCCGATGTACACCACAGAATGCTGTAGTGCCAAGAGCAAAGTCAGTGTTTCTTTCCCAGTAATTAAATACGTAACCTGATGCTTGTTGAACTTGTGTGAGAAGTAGGACAGAGGCTGATCAATCCCATCGGCACTGTCTTCCAACAACACTGGTATCAACAGTCCATTTAATGGGGCTAAAGAAATTATTTGAATTGTTTTGTCTGCAGTTTGAGTTTCCACTGACGTTCATGTGCCAAAGAGGAAATGCATTAGAATCTGACTGTGTTAAATCAACTACCTCAGTGCCCTGAGGGGAATGCAACACTAGATGAGAAAGGTTTGTGTTGGCACTGCTGTCACATGGCAAAAATACAACCACAGGCGACGTTAAGTCAAATGCTTACAATTTTTGCCTTGGTTTTCTACAAAATGATTGCAAATGGCATTTGCTTTCTTGGTGATAAGGAGGTGGTAAGAAGATTAAAACCACTCTGATGTCTGAACACTACATATGGAGCTACAGTCAGCAGCTAGGTAGCTTAGCTTAGCACATAGACTTGATACAGGAGAAAACAGCTGGCCTGCCTCTGTGCAAAGGTGACTTCATCCACCAGGCAGCACTTCCAAAGCACACACAAGCAGCAGGAATCCAGGAGGCAGATGTTTCGAACTTAAACGCAAGACCGATATCAGTAAAATGAGCAAGCTCATTTATAACATTTGGCATTTTGTTGACCATGGTACCAGTGGGACAATACCGCAATCAGATGTTAATCAAGTTTATTCACACGTCAATAGTCCAATTGTACCCAGTATTTACTAAGAGCTTTGAGTTTGCCATGTGCTTTTCTCTGAAAGGGCTGTGTCAGAGTTGAGAACATTGATTAGAAATTTATCTAATTTTGGCCCAGTGGGGTCAGGAGATGTGTTCATTAACTCAACCCTTATGTGCAAATTATTGGCCCCAAGTTTACAACTAAGTTATTTTATTAAAATGAAAATGAAAACTTTGCTCTAGTCAAGCAGTTAAATCCTGTCTCTGTGGAATGTCTGTCTTCAAAAAGACAACTCATCAAGTAAACATATTACTGTGTTTGTCTCAGCGGCACCAGTGACTCAGTCGCAAATCCCATCTCACCAATTGTTGTGGCTGGAGAAACTCATGAAACGGCCTTGAACCTCTTAAGTGCCATAAGGGGACATTAAAGGAACAATCAGTAATATTTTTCACTGTCCTTGCACAAAATGATTGTTCTCTGTGCCAGTAAGTCAACAGTTATCAATGACTGCTGAGATTTCAAGCCTTGTAAACAAGTAGTCTTGTCCTGACTCCATATTTCATGTGATGCATGCCCAGCCTCTGCTCCCCGGACGACCGGGAATCTGTGCCACCAAACTTTGCTCAGTTTGCGCTTGTGTGGAACAACATGCAGCAGCCAGACAACAAAGACAATGGCTTGCTTGGCAGCTCCTCCTCTGAATTTCACACCACAGAAGACAATAGGAAAAAAAAACCCAACAAAACATTCTACTGCAGCATATACACACAAGCCATGTGCTGTATATTTTACTTCAACATAACAGATAAAAATGATAAGAGAAGTAATAAAGGCAGTGTTGGTTTTCGTTGGACTAAATACACTGGTTATGGTCTGACTGCACGACTGCTCCTGTGACCCGGGTCAGGTTTAGACAAGCATAATTTGACTAATTTCAGTGTAATTGAGTAGGTCTGACATCTCATTAATGTGGCTGTTTATCATATTTGGTGAAGCGTTCTGTTTCCTCTCTCTCCTTCCTATCCCTAATTTTAGTGCATTTCCATTCAAAAAGCTTTACCGACTGAAAAATACTCTAATGCATAATACTGCTCGCTGAAATAATTAAAGAGACATTAATGTGCTTTCAGTCATTTAACAAAAATATGATGGTTGAGTCGGATAATATTACATTCACTTAAATGATCAGCAAAACTGATAACGATTGGCTTGCTGAACATAAATCTGTAAAATGGCCCAGTTGTTGGTCTGTTTATCCCGAGCATAATAAAAAAAAAGGTGAAACAATTACACTCACTGATGGGCTAATTGGATCAATAACAGAGGCAGAGTATCAGTTAGCCCAAACCTTGGAAACCCTGTCAACAGTCGCTCGATCCATTCCATCCTTTTTTTGGTGAAAAAAAAACATGACTTACCCAAATACCAAGGGTTTGAGCCCTTGAAGCACACTGGCAATATAGATGAACAAGGTGTTGCTCCAGAGGAAAGTTTCCAAAGCTTGTAGTGAAAGTGTCAGAACCAGTCTAGGTGATATAGAAATATAGCAGCAGGTTTTTGAAATAGGTAAAAATTGAACATTTTTGTCCACCCAGAAAACTAACCTTCTAAATAACTTCCTGGTGTTTTGTCTGAACATGAAGAATGAATGGAATCATAAAGTCTGACAATCCTACGATGTGTTTTTTTTGTTTGTTTGAATTATTATTGTTTTTCTTTTCTCGGCATCCACAGTCAGTAATCCATACAGTGATTTTTAGAAAGTAATCAGACCCCTTCACACTTTTTTCCACACTGTTTTGCAGTATTAATATGGTTTAAATTCAGTGTCCCTCTCACAAGTTTACACTCCATACCACATAATGACAATACTAAATGAAAATTGATTTTCTTTGCGAATTTGTTTAAACTGCAATAAATGAATTTTAAGGATTTTACCATAAAGCTGCACCATTGCCAAAAAGAAAAGTTAAAGGGCCTGAATACTTATATTTCACACATTTTATTACTTTGAGTTTCATAATTATATGGCGCAGTCGATGCCATGTGCACAACTGTGTGATTACTATCATCAGCGTTAATGTGTACATTTGACTCAGAACGGAGCAGATGTCTTGGAAACTGTGGCATAAGTGAAACAGAAATTCGAAAAGATACATCCATTTGTATGTAACACTGTATGCGCTGTATATATGAGAATAAAACATTATGTACAAAACTAGTCCAGCATATTTATTAATGCATCCAAAACATCACATAATGTACTTAGAGGAAAGAGTAGCTATGTTCCTTCCCTACTAATGCTGTGAGCTCGGATGTGTTTTTGAAACTGATAGACATTTCTCATCTCCTTCCTAAGTACGTGTGCTAAAGGAACTAAGCAATGGAAGCTAATAAAGCCTCCATAGCATCTGCATAACATCACTAGAGGCATGATTGTTCTGCACTGTTACATGCGGCAACCTTTTTTTTTTTTTTTTTGAAAAGCCCAGAATCTCTGCGGTCAAGCGTAATGTAATGAAAACTACATTCTTGTTACACACCAACTTTTACTGAAGCTGCAAGTCACAAACAACCACGGAATTGCAAGTGAACTCGGTCTGATGCCAACAAACTTGCCTGGAGAAAACTGGCATTGTTCAGCAGAAGCATTATTTTACATCAGACATACGAATAAACAAGACGGAGCTACATGCGTGCATGAAAATCGAAAATTATAATGGGGGCATATTGAGACAAAATAGTTTGACAGTGGAGTGTGTATCTGTTTCTGCTTGTGCTCAGACCCAGCTAATGCTTCAGAGTAAGATCCAGCCTCATGTTTTTCTGACTTCATCATAATGTTAATCCAAGTGTTGCGTATCCTGGTTCACTGAGGTCAAAATGAATTTTGATACAGCAAGTTTCGCCGTCTCTTGTAAGAAACTTTAAAATAAATTTAAATGCATTTCTGTTTTCCTGGCTGTACTATATTAAAACTCCATCTATATTTTCCCTGAATAGACGGTATACAGTGAGGTGATGACTTGACAGAGGGACAGCTATTGGACAACAGTGTTTGGTAGCTAATGCTCCACTGTTGTTGTCATTGTGTCAAAAAACAGACTCTTTTTCAAAGTACATGTTGTGTCTGATTGGCTGTGATGGTGGAGATATGGAGGACAAGAGCCCTTGTGAAATGTCTTTAGATAACAGTAATTGTATGAAAGCTTTAATCTGCTTCCGAAAGTTCTTTACTGAGATTACACACACGCACGCACACACACACACACGCTCACACACAGCTGCTGTAACTGATGGCCTTGCGCTGCACTCCTTGCATCCCGCACTGCCACCATACGAGCGATCACATTAAAGGATATCATCTTGTGTATTGCAGCTATGGAGATTTATTTTGCAGCAGCTAATTGTGTTAGCTCAGAATTGCAATGGGACTGTACTGGGTTAACTTCATTATTATTAAATCATTATTGTTTATTGCTCTTTGTAGCCTGTTTCATTTCGGCCTCTCCCACGCTTGCACGGTTACAAGCATCTGAGAAGTGCTGATGTGACCTTGCTCTGCCTGGTCGGGCAGCCGGAGGAGGGACGCCAATGAAAAATGGTCAACACAGACAGGATTGTGGCCTGACAGTTTAAAATGCACCAGTTTCCCTCTAGACTGAGAGGAAGGAAATGCATCCACAAATATTTTTTTCCCGTGATAACTGCATGTGCACCTGACCTTTGACCTGTGACTCACTGTCTGCTTGTGGCTTGGACTGTAAAAGGAATTCAGTACTGACCTGAATATAAGATGGCCCTATTTTTAAGACAACTTTTTCTTTTCCCACATCTGTTATAAACAGTATATATACAACAGTATATATATACATACAGCATGAGTTTAGTTCTGTTAGGAAAGTTTTACATTGACACTAAAGCAGAACTAGGTATTTTCCTTGGAGCCTTTCCTCTTGTAAAAGTGAAACATTAAACACTTTCATGACAGTCCTGCTGCTTGACTATAAGTCACATACTCTTACACTTTTTGTCCCTTTGAGCACTTCATCGTGATATTCTGTCAGCTATAATTCTTGGCTGACTGAAAGATGATTTGCTTGCTTCTGCAGTAAATATTGGCAGACTATCATGACTCTTTTTTTTTGCTCATCAGGAATTGATTTCCTCTGTGGCAGCAAAACACACTACACGAGCCGTCAGAAACGCTCGTAGGTTAAAGTAGGTAAGGAGACACTTCAAAGGATGATTAACAGGGATTATGAATGAACTTAAAGAAGCAACATTTGGGCGACAAAAAATAAAATAAAATCCCACAATGCAACATTCTGTTTAGGAGCTGGTTTGATCTTTGTGCCAATGTCATAGTTGGATATTTTGAGAAGTATATTTCTTTGTACAGAATGTGTACACAATTAGATGAAAAAATCAATACCACTTTCATATTTGTGGCTTTGAAACTTGGGCCAGAAAGTGATGACCTTAGTGTAACATGAATACTGGAAGGAGTAAGTAAAACAGTCCATCAGTCTTTGTCCAGGGGTTTCAGAAGCTCACTTACCAGCATCTTTGAAGATAACCAATTCTGTGAACCATTTCTCGGCTTGGAGCTTTGTGAGGTTTCTCAACCCCCATAAATCAGCAACAAGTGAGCTGTAGTGAGCTGCTGTTAGGTCAATGCTGAGCTTCCTGGCCGTTGGATGTAGCCATAGACTTTATAGAAAAGATTTACTTAAAAAATCACCAATTGGTTTGCTATTAGTTTGCGATGTGTCATCATGGTCTCATGGTCTTTTGAACCAAGAGATAATTAGCTAGAAGTGGATCAGGTAGCGGCGCCCTACAACACGCCCTGCTTTATTGTCTATTTTGCCATAAATGGAACCATAATTTTCAAAAGGAACATCACGCTGTGTTAAAGGAGATTTGAAGTTGAAAACGGAGACCATAAACTCATTAGAAAAAGTTTATTGAGCTAATGATCAAAGTTGTTTTTGGGGATCTTTATTTAAACTAGAGTAGTTGCCTGTCTCACAAGAAAGCAAATAAGCATATTTCTAAAATTCTGAACTGTTCCTTTAAGACGGGTCACTTGTTGTGTGAGGCTGGGTGACTATCTCTGATTATCACTCAAGGACAATAGCTGACTGCTAGTTAGGTGCAGAGCTTTCAGTGTCATTTCAACAATCATCGTCTTTGTTCTCTCCATGTGTCTGGGTGTGATTATCCAGTGTTCTTGCTTTGCTACTATGACATTCATCTCCCACATGTTTATCCTGCACACAAAGCACGGGGTGGAAATGAAGTCTATCAGCAAAGGCGCCACTACAAGGTCTTGGGCTTTCAAATCATCGCTGCCACCGGTGGGTCCGGTTTTCTATTTGATGCCGCTGGTTGGCCAGGCGTCGTGCGCCATGCTTGTCCCCGCCTGTGTCAAATTAAAGGTCAGCGTCTGGATGGTGAGGCAACTCTTCTCTTTATTCCAGTGCAGTCGAGGGAGAGGCCCAATAAATCTGGAGGGAACGTTGTCACTGGGGAGTCGGAAAGGTCACTCCCCACAGGGAGAGGGAAGTGGAGAGACTCTCTCTCATTAAATCTTCTTGGCTATGTGTTTTTTTTTATACTTTTTTTTTTTTTTTTCCTAAATGTCACTTTCATACTCAGGTCAGCTAGCCAGCTAGCCTGAGACCACCTTTAATTAGAAGTCTGATTATTCTCTGTTTACCTTGTCAAGGCTTTTAAACTCTCTGCTTTCTCTTTTGCATTCCTTAAAAATAGACTTCCTTTTCTTACTCTGCATCTTTTTGAAGGAATTACTCATTCAGGTCTTCAGGTAGCCTGTTCACTTCAGGCGGTGGCTGACTGGGAGATGAAACGCTTACCCAGATGACACCTGCAGTCTCTGTAGTGTTCCGGCTGGCGCCTCCACGGGCGTATAAAAATAGAGTGGTGATCTCCGAGGTGCAGATGAATGCTAAGCCGTGATACACTGTCTGTGTCAAGCATCTTTGCATTCACACTCGAGGCAGTTAGCTGACGCTCTTACCCAGAGAAAGCCGGTAGGGTTCAGTGTAATGCTGGAGGTCATCTCGTCCAAACACAGTGCTGTCTTGACTCATCAGCTGTTGATGGATATGAACTTGTGACCTTTTTTTTTTCCTATGAAATGAGTTTAACAGCCATGATGTTGATTTGAAGAGTTTAGATGGGTGAATTTTTCAAGTGTGTATTAAATGCTTTTTTTTTTTTTTTTTTACTTGGAATCAAAGGAAAGAAAAATAAGGTTTTACTTGTGTCAAAGCAATGATAAAAAAAACTGCTGGTAACATGATAGCTCTCCACTGTTATATGATACAAGGTAACACAGCAGGAGGAAAAGTGGACCGCTACCATGCTGGAGAGTTGCCATTTTGAAACGCAGACAAGGTGGTGAAATTTGTGAAGAAGTAATGAGACGGATTTTCTCTTAACCTACACAAGCGCTTCATTAGAGACACTCAGTTGTACTGGGGAGCTCTTGGGGTGAGTGTATATATGTGACAGTGTGAATATGAAGCAGAGCGCTGTGAAGAACAGCATCCATGCTGAGTTTTCTTGGGACTAAAACAAATTGCTTCTTCGGTGAAAGAAAAACTGCGACAGCTTTAGAGGCTTTATTAGCAAATGATGTAACTCCTATTATAGGAGCTTTTTCAGTCTGTCACTGGGTTTCTTGGAGTGTTTACGTTCATTTGCAGTGTGGGACTATACACGTCTTTTTTTTGTGAAAGTTTATGATTAAACACCTTTTGAGTCTTTTTTAAAGCTAGCCAGACTTTGAAGACAGTAATTACAGATGATGAAATCCCAGCCTTATCGGAATCACGATCACTGCATTAAAAAAATGATTGGAACAAAAAAAGAGCTGATAATATGATTAAAATGCATCGGTAATGATCAGCACTACACTGTTACATCTACTACGATTCTCCCAAGAGGAAAATATTTCCATCTGTGTGTTTGAATTTCTGAAATTATACCAATAAAAGATACATTAAAATAACCATTCAGCTGTGTTCGCAGACCTGTTAAAGTGAACTCAGGAATGTGGGCTACCTTAAGTGTTTTGCTTCTGTGGGAGTCATTACATGACTTTTGATCCTTTAAGAAATGCAGAACGGCTGTTTATTTCTCCCCATCCTGTCCTTTCTCAATTTAGCATTGCTGTGGAGGAGGAGTTCCTCCCACACTCAGGCTGTACCCTTTGGAGACCAACACTGTTCATTCCAGTGAGCTTCCATTTCCATCAGAATACGCATGCATTATTAAGTTGCATGCATGTTCCATGTTCAGGCGAGGTTTTACACACTTTGCATGGCAGTGCAGAATCCATCCTTGTATCAACAGTAATTCAGAGGAGATCATACAGCAACGGTTCCTGCCCACTGTGCTCTGTGTGGGCGAGTTTCTGCTTTCCGAGTGTGTTAAATTGGAAGTTGGCGTTGCTCTGCGGGTAAAGGTTGATTCCCTCCCACAGGCCGTCCTGCCGCTCTACTCTGCCAGGGCTGAAGCCATGTGACTGTAGGAGATAGCTGATGGGGAGGTGAAGGGTACTTCAGGATCTCCCTCTAACATTAGACTCCGTAGTAGACCACCCCCGCCATTTTTCAAAACCTCACCACCCACAATGCACCACATGAAATCACTCTCCGGTGCGGACCGCATGACGTGTTGTTGCTTTTCGAGTGGCTGAACCGACCTGGTGTTTGACAGTGCTGGTTGCCTGGCTCTCCAGCTGGTCCTCTGCAGTGGGGGTAATCGCTCTTTCCAAAAAGAGAAAAAAGGGACTTTTAAAAATACAAAAAAAAAAAAAAAAAGCAACTCAACGACAGAGACGAACACATTAGACGCGGCAGTTAAACACGGCATATAGCGAGGCTTATTTCCCAGACGTGAAGGTTTGGGAGAGCAAACATGCAGTTCAAATTGAATCAGCACATTCATAAATTCATACGGAGTTCAAATTTACATTCCATCCTCATGCTCTAGTGCTTGGATGTGCGTGCGGTTAATCTCACTGTAAACACAAACACCGAGGCTTGCCACCCTCTGATAGTGGTGTCATGGAGCATGGTATCTGCTGGCTGCGTGGACTGCAGGGAGAAACGCTCCGCTGCTCGCCGACCGACTGTCTGCCACGACTTGACCGCTGGGACGCTCGCTGGTTGTGAATAGAGTGCATCAGTCCATGTTCTTGATCCATACTGGTTGCTTTTATCTATAGAATGATCTCTATAGCCAGATTGTGCAGAGTTGAGACAGACTGATATGCGGCTCAGAACACAACGCATCGTAAAGTGACTCTTGTTCAACACTCCTGTTCATTCTTTATTCTCTCACCCTCTTCGATCTGCAGCGCCATGTGGGTCAGCCACTGGCATCCATGCCATCTCGAGTTACAGTTTAGCGGATCACAAGTGTTCTGTATTTTGCTCGTTGTTAACAAACTCAATGAAAATACAAAAAAGGTCACTTGATCCTGCTACTAGCAAAATAAATCTTCTACCCTCCTTGTGCTGAAAATATTTATTACAAATCTAAACACAGCTAAACATAGTCCCCCCAGAAATGCTCTATTTATTCTTGGTGAGTTATATTGGCTATAAACTGCAGTGGTTTTAAGAAATGAGCCTTTAGTTAGCACAAACCTATATTTGTCACCTGTTAGTCTTCCTCTATCACTAGAAATTCTTTAAATGCTAATGATTTGCAGTACAGCTTCTTCCTGTCTTCTTTGAATACAAATATTGTTGCTATTTGTATAACCAGCTTTTAAGATCGTGAGCTGAACTTCCAGTAGTTGGATTCTTTCTTTTGTAGTCAAATATAACATTATAAATCTAATAATCTCACAGCCCTCTCCAGCTGATCATACACTGCGTGAATAGCATGAAGTGGATATTTGTTAAATGAGGTCAAACATCTTGTGCAGCTATAGCGGCGGGGATATTTTCTTCTCAGCAGGTGAAGGTTTTTCGTGACAAGGCTTTAATAAGATGCCTGTTTTGTACCATTTCTACTAGAGGTTTGAATTGCCATTGAATTGCTAAGTGTATATTTTATTTTTACAATATTGATCATATTTTTGCAAATTTGGTTATGACATGATAAAATATTCCATGCGGGAACACAAAATTGCCTAAATCTACTCAAATATGTTTTTCTGGCATCTTTTATTAGTGAAAAGAAAGGAATGATATGCAGAAAGGTTTGTTGGGGTTTAAGTTGACGTCTTACAGCAGATGGTATTTGTGTTCATGTCGTGTTTGGCTGTTGGGTCGCCCTCTAAAAAGTGTTCTGACAAAAACAATGTATGCTCTCCACTAGCAAATTCACCTGTACTCTCCTTGGAGATCCCTCATCACAAGGAAACATATTGCATGCAAGTATAACAATTATATTGTTTCCTTATTTTTTGTTCCTCTTTAAAACAAGTCTGGCTGATCTGGGGGTTTAATTAACACTTGTATGAATGCGACTTTCTACTTTTTAGTGTTCCCAGATCTCAGCAGCTACATCAGCGAGTACAGTGCTGCCAAAAACCAACAGACATGATGTCCTATAGTAAAACCCACATTTCCACCTCTTAGTGGCCTGAAATCACTTAATGTGTGTTTAAGGCAGGAGCCTATCTGTGTGTGTGTGTGTGTGTGTGTGTGTGTGTGTGTGTGTGTTTCAGGGTCTTAATTACTTTTCTTGCTTCACTCAGTCAACGTCCCGACAAATTGATGTGGGAGTGATGCATGGCTACGAAATGCCCCGGCATATTTTGCATGAACATCGTGTAATAATGCATTACCCATTAAGCATTGTCCTCTGATTTGACAGATGATTTGACAGATGGCTGTTTAAAACTAAATCAGACTTTGATACAAGATCACAGGGCTGAGTTAGTGAGAGGAAAGCACAGACAGAAGAAATGTGGTCAAAAAAAAAAAAAACAGACAAAAGACAGAGAAACCAGCTCTCCGCGAGCCTGAAAATTGAGTGAAAAAGAGAGAAATTGGGTGTGAAGGAAGACAGAAGACGGACAGAAAGGGAGATTCAGAAACAGAAACTGCGAGGCACAGGCTGCAGTAGATAACGACAGCGAGACAGAGCAAGAGACAGAGAAATTAGGCATGAAAGCACTACTAAGGGAGAAGGAGCCCTTCACCTCGAGGCCCATTCAGAGAGACAGAGAGTAGCAAGGCTGTGCAGGCGATCTTTACATCCATAATCACAGTGATATAACAGAGCCTAATGCTTTATGACAGCTGTGCTGGTCCTGAGACGGCGGCGGGTGGTTGTGGGTCGTAGTGAGCCACAGGAATAATGGCTTCAGTTAATCTGCAGTACAGGACATTCAGTCTCGAGGGACTCCATGTCAACTGACGTGACTGGATAGATAGCATCTGTAACACAAGCTTTCTCCTACCGCCTCAAGTTCAAACCTCCCACCGACAGTTCACTGCATCCTCACCTTGCTACTTTTGCTTTCCCGACGTCGCTTTTGATCTCTTGAGTGTTGAACAACCAAAGGAGGGGGGGAAAAATGATCGAGGTGAGACATTTTCTTTACCTGAGCTGACAGAGCAGCTAAAAATAGTTGCTTTCATCTCGGTGAAGGATTGGTTTTAGGCGCTGTGCAGGAGCTTGTCTGGGGCGCTCTGTCCTCTTAGCCAAGGTGCTGGAGTGCTTTCAAGTCGCGGTGCAGGGGTCGAACATGCAGTGTCATCATGCCTCACTCTCGGTGTTGGCTAGCTGCATGTCTGTCAGTGCCTGAGCCTAAAACCTGAAGCGGTAGCAGCAGCAGCAGCAGCTCTTCTCTGAGGCAGCCAAATCCCGCCGGCCAGATGAGGTTCTGTGATTCCTGAGGCAGCACTTTGCCCCGGCCTCCCTCCTCCTCCTCCTCCTCCTCCTCGGCCGCTCGCTCCCACCCTCCTCCATCCTCCCACATCACTCACCACTCACTCTGCAACCCGTGCACTGACAGACAGTCGTCTGGCTGAGGCCTGACATTCGGTGTACACAGCGCCAAGCCCTCCGACACAGGCCCTGTCAATCAAACGACACTGGCGGGGAACCCTCAGATGTGTTTGGACAAGAGGATGAGGATTTCAGCCGTGCAGATTGCTATTTGCCATGCCATGGGGGTGAGAGGATGGGGCCTTTTCTCCCCAGGCCTGTGGCTCCGCCGCCTGGCCTCTGGATGGAGCCTCCGGCCTCTCATACACTGCTGCTGTGTGGTGCCGTGAGAGTGTGGCAGTGGGCTGATTTCCCTGTGACAGAGACAGATAGGGGAGACTGACTTTGATAATGTGAAAAAGGAAATAAGGTTTTTTTTTTTTTCCCCCTTCTGTGTATCCAGGGAGGCTGATAAGATGGCTGTTCTGAGCGCTGGAGTTAGAGTCTGGTTCCATCTCAACAATTCCCTGCTTAAGAAGATTCACATAATCATAGATTTCAGCTTGTGGAAAAAAAAAAAAAAATAATTTTGTTTCCCAAATACAATCACAAATAACAGTCGCAATCTATGAATGCAGTTTTGGCCATAATCATATTATCTGAGCTCAGTGATTCACTGTTTTTAAGTCAAAGTTTGAAAGAGTGTAATGTCATAACACTTGACAGAAACTGTTAATTTCATTGGCTATAATGACAACTTTCGCCACAGATTTACTCAGCTGTAGTTAATTAATGCTAATTCGGCGAGTTGGCAAAACAACAAAATCAACTCTTGACTGTTTACTGGTTAATATGCTCTGCAGGCCAACGTCTCATCAGTTTACGCTTGGCCAGAAATGATTTCGTCAAAGAAACACAACTCTATCATTTTGATGACAGTCTGTGAATCTAATGTTAGCCTAATCAGCGGCAGCACAGAGCTGTAAACACTGTCATTAAGTGGTCGTCAGATGTGACCTTCTAACAGTTTCTCATTATTACCATAAACTTCAGTATGTATAAATTTAATTCCACTGCAGAATGTCATAATGACTGTTGAATAGCATTAACTGATATTAAGTACACCACATGTAATTTCTCAGTACATGTGAGCATAATTAGGCGGTTATTTCTTTGGAAACAAGACAAGTTTACACTGAATTTCTTTAGTGACTGATTTAATAAGCTAAAGAAAAAGAACCCTGATACACAATTATCAAGTGTTAATATCAAGATCTGTCAAAACTGTGATTAGGCTTGGTGTGAGTCTATTTTGTTTCATATAATTCACGTAGTTTTTTTTACTGAAATTGCTGCAAAACTTTTCAGACAAAATTCCAATTAAATGTTTTCCATGAATTTTTTAAACCCTAATTTGTGT
The DNA here is from genome assembly GCF_000690725.1 of Stegastes partitus. Taxonomy (NCBI): domain Eukaryota; kingdom Metazoa; phylum Chordata; class Actinopteri; family Pomacentridae; genus Stegastes; species Stegastes partitus. Next base: position 114,284 of record NW_007578204.1, on the reverse strand, counting down.
CACAGCTGTATAATTTCGGCGTGTGCTTTCCCAGCTTGTTTGGCTCCTGTGTGTATGTTATTACCATGACAACATTTAAAATGCGAAATGAAGTGTTACCTCGAAGCCAGCGGAGCGCGTATGGATTATTGAGACTTCACATTAAAAGGCTTTACACTCTAGATGGCTATCGATCTTCAAAATAGCTGGTACATTTCACAGTAGAGAGAGAGAGAGAGAGAGGGGAAAAAAAAACTATATTTGAGCTTCTTATCCCATCTACAGAGATGAGACAGCTTGAGTGAGTGATAATTTTCAGAGGTGCTAACTCCCTGCCTCTCTCCAAATGTCTAAAAGACTCTGAAGTGATGTTAGCAATCACAGCTTAAGACTCACTGAACCCTTTGATAATCAGTAGAGCCTTCTCTCATAAATGTCAGCACGAGTGTTTCTGCGCTCCACACACTCACATTCTGCCCTCATTATCACTGTCCACATCAGAGATTTTTAATTTCATCTCCTTCACTTGGGCTTTCTGTTCAGTTCTGTTCTGGATTTCATACGTACAGTTTACATCGCAGTACAACAATGACACACTTGTTACAATATAAACCATTGTATTGGATAATTCTGCTAATCTGCCATTAGTATTTGATTTTTTATTTATTTTTTCCGTTTATTTAAATAAGTACTGGAAGTGTGACTGTAAGAAATCAATTATTTCCTGCTTTGGAAAACGAGATTGTCTCCTTAAAAAGGATATCTTCCACTGAAATGACTTCTGTAGCCTGTTCAACGACGGTTCAGTTACTCAGCTGTCAGCACACATCGCCTCGTGAATAAAGTATTGAAGCATTACTGATATATGTTATGACATAAGTGTGCTTTTTGAAGACTGCATAATGTAATATAACACAGTGTCTACACAGAAGGCTTGGCGATAACAGCGGGCCAGCCGAGGGGCAGCAGCTTCAGTCTGAGTCTACACAGGACGAGTTCAGCAGCAGTACTGAGTTGTAGGTCACCCGCAGTTGGCGGTGCTCAGAGTCCAACACACAAACGCTGCAGTCGTAGTGCGCTAAATAGACGAAAAAATACATTTTGAGTTCCGGTTACACTTGTGCGGCGCAAGTAAAATGCAATCGTGGTCTGTGCCGACTGATCGGAATAAAAGCATCTGACACGAGATGGATGACTGAAAAATGTGGCAGAGACGCCATGAAGATTTGAGACAGCATCTAGCACAGTTGTCTGACATTTTCTTTCGACACATACATTTTATGGATGTCTTGAGTTCTTTTCAAAGATCTGTGGTCAGACACGATGTAATTTCTTCACCTTTTCGTGAGGTTTGTGAATGTACCGAATGCACTTGCTTACATAGCAGCTGCTGACTGGCGATACCCTTTTTGGTTCTGCTTCTGACTTCATTTGCAGCTTTGCCACGAAATATACATGAAACTGCAGGATAATGGGAAAAACTGACATTGCAAATCTGAAATATTTGTTCTGGCTTGTGAGCGTACAGGATTTTTCAACAGAAACCGCCCTAGACTTAATCATTTTAGAATGATTGGAGTGATTTCTGGAGGTGAATGGAAAAAAAAACAATTCAAGAAAAGCTGACAAAATGTCGCTTAGAACCTTTCTCACATGGTGTAACTCTGGCAAAGGCTTCTGAAATGTTATTTTGCTTTGGATGGCATTCAGATCCTTCTTTGCACTCTCAAAGCTTTGTGGGGGTGATTTAAATGGTCAAACAAATTAGTTGTGTTGCTTCGTGCAACAGTTGCAAGAGATTGCCGAGTACCTGTTTTTGGTCAACACCATCCTCTCTGGAGCCGAAATATTTCCATATGACTGATGTTGTGCTTCTTTTTGTAACCAAATCTTCCTTTTCTCTATTTTCCTTTGCTCATTTCGTTGTGCACATGTGCAGCCTGCAAGTCAACCAACTCTGTGTCTTATGAATAAAAGTACAAAAAACAAACTTGGTGTATCCATCGTTTACTTAAATCAAAGTAAAGGATGTTCTATCAGACTAATTGTTGTGAATTAGTCATGGAAAAATCAGAGCTGTGCAAGTTTTCTTTTTGTATCAAGCAGCAAAAGGTCCCTGATGTGTTTGAGTTCATATGTCCTAACTGTACGTTGCACATATAATGTACAGCCCTAGTTTGTAGTGAGGGGAGCTTCAGTTCTCTGCAGTAGTGATTCAGAATAGCCAGACTGGGGTTGTAGATGGACTGAACACCTGTCACACATCATTTGAGTCACATCAGTGGTTTTGCATCAAGCCAGACTGATTTTTGCTGGTTAACCTCTAGTATGTATTTTTAAACCATTCTGTTGTGGATTTAAAATGTATTGTTAAAATGTGTGCATGCATTTATTTCTCAGATTTCCTATTTAGCAACAACAGACAAACTCACTTAGGACTGAAAGGGACCAGTCCGTTGCGCAGCCTCCACTTGACAAACTCCTCCATCTTTGTTCAGCTTTTGATATCCTACCAAGTTTTCCAGGTGCAGATTTAATGCAAACCATTCGGCTCTGGCTGTAATTAAATCTGTTCTACTAATGATCCAATTAAATGAGAAGAAGTTAAAGAAAGGCTATGGCACTTTAATTAAGTCATGTCAGTGGAGAGTAAAACATTGGCATAGCCTTCCCCGGCTTCACAGTTGGCTTCCTGGCTAACTGGCGCGGACTGCCCTGGCCTGTGGTTTGAATGGTGTTCCTGTGTGATAATACACACCAGCTTCACACCGCCTCCTGCACAGCTTGGGGCCTCTTGCTTCTGTGCTTTTCCCACTAATCCTATAGACGCTCAACACATTAATCCTCCCCCCCACCACCCTTTTTTCTTTTTTTTTTTTTACACATCACCCCAAAGAAAAAGACTGAATGAAAAGAAAAGCAACATAGCTTGACATAAATAGAGCGGTAGGTCACAGGGGGAAAATGCATCTGGTCAGCCTGATAGGTATTAACTATGAATGTGAACTTCCCTCTAGTTGTCTGTTATCATTCTATTTTTTCTTACAGAACATGCCCCCAGTGTGGATGAACCGCTAATGTGGCCTGTGTGATGCTATAGTAACTCCATTACCAGCCCTGCACTATGTGTGAGAGCTTGACTTATGCTATGATTTGGTGCTAAAGAAGGAAAACTTCCTAATTTAACATAAAAACATCCTAATGGCTAATAACAGGACAGGTTATTGAGTATTTCAAAAGGAAGGGTAGCTTTGGGCGTAACAATACTTGGTTTCAATGAAAGCACACATTCTGTTCTTGCATAATTTTATATATTAAAAGCTGTAAATGAAAACTATCAAAAGTTTAGATTTTTAGCCTTGCTATAGTAGCATACATGGAGTCCTATTAAAATTTGCAGTAAAGGTTCCCAGAGGATTCAGCCAAATAGTTGTATGATCCATTAGCTTTTATTATACACCAAATCCAAGTGATATTTTTGTACAGTACTTCAGCTACAAAACTTTACACTGTACCTCTTCAACATCAGCATGTTAGTACTGGCCATAGACTG